>NC_064290.1:32102118-32291829 GCF_019186545.1 Solanum stenotomum | reverse complement strand
TGTAATTGAAGAATGTGGGTTTATGCCTTGTGAAGTAAAATTTAGGATTCATAGGTGATCTTCTAGAATTGATAATGTTTATAGTAATTGTTTAAGAATAAAAGTATTTAGATAGGAATTGCATTAGATTGAGGTATATATGATGGGATCTTGACTAGTAATGAATGATATTGAGCCTTTATGATGAATTAAGACTAGATATGTATGAAGATTGTAAGAGGTGAAACTTTTAGAGTAAGGCTTGTAGTCATGAATGTTTATCACTAGGGTTTGAAGGTAAAGCTAATAAGATGAATTATGTATGTTAAGGCTTTGAGAGTAAAATCTATATAATACTAGAAGAATAATAGATAGAATTGTGGTTGAAGGCCTTTACCTACCTAACCTACCTTATGAATAATAGATTGAATAAAGTGATAGAATCACTTGAGTTATGATGGAATCCATGTCTAATGTAGTAATTTTAGATATGTTGATTGATATGAGCTTTGACCCTAACAGGGAAAAATATGATATGATGCATGTTTTTATGAATCTATGTACATGCCTTGTGAACACTTCGAGAGTGAAGTGTCTATGATCATGATATGTTGTTGTGTTGTTAAAAGGACATTCACATATATACACTAATTCATGAATATGATATGATATGATAGGTTCTCTCACATATAATAATTCTAGGTTGAAAGACTATTCTCACCTAAAATGAATCTAAGTCCAAGGACTATGAAATGTGATGAGGTTGTGGTAAGTCCCCTAAAGACCTTTATATGAGAGGAATGTGAGGTAAGTTCCCTTATTCCTATATGAATAAATATTAGGTGATCTCCCATGTCATGGTATGAGAAGTGTGTGGTGACTACCCTTAATATATGACTTCTAAAACAAGGCAAGAGGTGAATACCCATTAGCCTTTAAAATGATATGGAGGCGAATACCTATATCTTATTATGATGGACATGGAGGGGATTACCTATGATCCTTATTAAGTGATGTGGAGGCGAATACCTATATTACACCGTAAGTTGGATATGGAGGCAAATACCGATATCTTATTAAAATGAACATGGAGGCGAATATTTATAATTCCTTAAAATGAACATGGAGGCGAACACCTATGATTCCATGATATGTATGACTAGAGGTGATTCCATGATATGTATGACTAGAGGTGATTCCCCTTGTCTTTATGATTCCATGATATGTATTACTTGAGGTGATTACCCTTGCCCTTTTTGATGAGCTAAGTATGAGATCAAAGAGATGATCAATATGCATGAAAGCCTAAAGTGGTACTTAGTATGGGTAGGATTATAGGGTCTTATCCATGCATTGAACAAAGTATGACTTGAAGCTAAGGTGTTGCTCTTATATGTTATATGCTTAGTTTGGATTGTTGTCATAGTTGCCTTCTATGCTATGATTGACTAAAGGTGAGAGATTCCCTTGTCTATGAGAAGTAAGCTAAAGGATAAGATCAAATATGATAAAGAGTTTTGATAGATAGTTTAGGTATAAGATCAAATATGTTACATCTAGGGTGTACCCCTGGGTCATGACAATTTTGATAAATGGTTTTGAACCAATTTTTAAAATTTTGCCACCCCTTTTGTGTGTGATTGTGGTTGTTCTTATACAAATTTAAGTGTCTGTTGTGGTCAATACCTATGACAATAGTGCTCTTAATCAAACAAAATGAATGTGCAGCTATGACGAGGCAAACAAAGTTATATAGGTAATATGTGAAATTTTAGTATCTCGTTGTGACTAGCTGATTGTCGAATGAGTTTCTTGTGATGAACATTGCACGCTAGCTAGAAAGTGTGGAGTCTTGTTTGATAATGGTATCAATGCCTTGTGTGGTGAGGTTGTTTTGAACATTGTGCGTGATGACACCTAGAATTTGCCCCGCTGGTCCGATTGATTGAGTGATGCAAGCAATAGACATGATCTTATGCAAATTTTTTGAAGAGTGAGCCTATTTGACAACATACCTCTTTGTGGCCAACCTTGTGAGATGGGTGAACCTTGCTTGGCACCTTTTCAGCCAAACCTTTTCTTGGAAGAAACTTGAAAAATTGTGACCTCTTTTTAACCCTTCACCCATAACTTTCATGAAGAATGGTTTGTTTGAATAGCAAACTTAGGCCAAAAGCCTAAGTTGGGGGTGTAGTGAAAAAGAAGGATAATCAAGAAGTGTGAAATATTCCCTGAGTTGGATGGTTTTGAAAAATAATGGAACCCATCCATATATAAAAAAAAAGAAGAAAAGAAATGAGAAAAAGAAATGAATAAGAAGAAGGAAAGAAAAAGACTGAAAAAGAGAAAAAGTTGTGCAATAAAGTCGTGAAAATAGCAAAAGAAATGGGGTATCCGATGATTCATGTCTACTTGAATAATGAGGTGGAATATGATCATGTTTGATTGAGAAAGAGAAGGAGAAAATGATTTTCGAGCCATACTTCATGAAGGTAGAAACCACTAAGCCTAAGTTGTCGTACCTTTGCAGTCAGCCTCATTACAAACATTATAAAGACCTTTTTGATCTTGTGTAAGATGAAATTAATGTTGATTGGAAAATAAGGGCAAGCCTATGGGTGGAGTCATGCATGTTTTCATCTTTGTGAGTGTGAGAGTTTTGTGATTTCGGAACCTTAAATTGTTGAGAATTTTTTTGCGAATATGGAATCATCTTTGTTGAGAGGGCATTTGAATACCTTTGTTGAGCTTGAACCTGCATTTGAAGCAAGCATTGTGAGCTTGAGTACACTTGATGATGGTAAGTCACAATTTAAAACTTTGAGTGCAAAGTTGATCATTGCATGAGTAGTTTGAACTTTGTTGTGTGCATTTATGTTGAGTCTTATGCAACAATGTTTGTAGACATCCTTGTTGAACTAATTGATCTTGAGTTATACTTGAGGAAAAGAAAAAATTTAAGTTGGGGGTGTTGATGAGTCCAAGATTTCGATTCATTTGGGCTTTGTTTTGATAGCATAAGTGTCCTCAAATGCCTAATTGATGCTCTAAACTGATGTTAAAGTGTTGGATTGCAACATTACAGGCTAAGGAGCAAGGCAAGGACATGACCGGACAAACAGGGAACTAAAAAGTTGAAGAAGTGAAGAAAAGCGATCATGGTGATCGCCAAGACCACTCGGCGCACCGTCGAGTGGATCTTTAGCTCGCCTAAAGTTCTAGTGTGCCAGCCTTGGGGATGAACCAAGTTGGAGACAAAAATGGGTTGTCGGCAGATCAACGATCGGTTCCGCGACAACAAATTGGATCGCCCAAAGTTATAGGACCTGAGATGCTGAAGGCCAATGCAAAATGGCGATGGAAGAGGACAATTGGCGGATCGCCGAATAACTCGGTGAGGTGTGACTTATACCGCCGAGTGGACTTTAGGATTGGATTTTAAAAGGGGGGTTTGAGAGTTCTGCAAGTGGAGAAGAGTTCTGCGAGCCCCAAAGTTCCTAGATATGTTTTAGAGTTGTTTATTCTTGTTTTTGAGGAATTTATTGAAGAATTTTGAGGATTTGCAAGTGGGGTTTTTAAAATAACCATTTGAGAACATTGTCAAAACGTGGAGACTCTTACCCAACTGATGGCCAATCTAGTTGGTAATAGTCTTTACCTTTTTATGATGTTTATCTAAAACCCCAATATCTTGTGGTGTGATCATGTTATTATGAGTTGAATTAGCCTATGGGTATTGTAATTTACTGATTTTAATGCTTAATTGAATTGGGTTTAACGGATAGCTATGTTAAAATCTATGGATTGTAGTTGCAAATGCAATTCTAATATAGAATTCTGGGCTTGCTTCAGAGTGAAGTTTTAGAACCAAAGCTTTTAATTAATGATTTTAGTGATTGTGTTAATTTGGCTTTAGCTCGAAAGAGTAAATCCTAAATCTGATTCTACCCATCTAGCTCGAGAGAGTGGGTGAATTAAGGTGTGGGTTGTTCTTAATTGTGAAACTTGTGGATATTCGAAACAAATAACTTGAATCGGGGTAGTTGTTCGAGGGAAAACTATCCTACTTATAACTTAGCCTAACTATTGATATTCAACTAATTATTAGTAAATTCAAGTACCCACATAATGAAATTTACCCGTAATCGGTCACATCCTGAGAATCCCTCTCTATATTGTTACTTTCCTCGTATTTGATTGTGTTTTACTTGATAGTTAACAATCCTAAACCCCCCCCCCCATATGGCATTTGTTGTCACCCTCTTAGAATTATTTGCATGTTTTCGATAAATTTTACTCCTATAACCAAATTAATCGCAATTATACTTTCATAACTAAATTTTAGACACGTACCACTCCCTGTGGGTTCAACCCCCCAACTCCTTGTTGGGTTTTATAATAATTAATGATCGTTTGCACCTAGAATTGGATGAGGTTTACTTGAAAATGTTAATCACAAGCCATGGAGAAGGTGAAGATTATTCAAGAGAGGCCGGACACAACGTAAAGTCATCAGAAATCCTATATGGATGTTAAAAGGAGAGACTTAGAATTTGAGGTTGATGATTGGGTCTACTTGAAGGTTTCACCTATGAAAGGTGTTATGAGATTTGGTAAGAAGGGGAAACTCATTCCCCGGTACATTTATCCTTACAGGATATTCAAGAGGGTTGATAACGTAGCTTATGAGTTGGAGCTACCTTCAGAATTAGCATCAGTTCATTCGTTGTTCCACATATCAATGCTAAAGAAGTGTTTGGGCGATACTTCACTTATTGTACCTAATGAAAATGTTGGTATCAAAGACAACCTATCTTATGAAGAGATGCCTGTTCAGATTCTAGATCGTCAGGTTTGCAAGTTGAGAACCAAGAAAGTTGCATTAGCCTAGGTCTTACGGAGGATTCAATTTTCTGAGGAATCTACTAGGGAGGTTGAGAAGGACATGAAGAAGAGATACCCTCATCTCTTTCCTTTCGAAACAATTCTAGACCAATGTACTAACTCTTGTAAAGTACTCTTTAAGTTTATATGTTGAGTTAGGTTAATTGCGTGTTGGGTGCTTGAGTTGGGTTGTTAGATGCTTCCCACCCTTGTTCTGCTTAGTGTAATCTTATTCGAGGTCGAATGTTCCCAAAGAGGAGATAATGTAACACCTCGGACTTTGAAAGAGCTAAATAGAAAATTTGTACAAGTCACCAATCAGATTTTAGTTTTGGATCAACTTTAAACAAATATATCTTTTATCACATATAGAATTAGGTGGTCCATGAACTATCAAACCGAAGGTCTTTGAGTCCTCTTTACAAAGCCTACAAGTTTGCTAAATTTTGAGCTTGAAGTAAAAAGTTATGCCCATTTTAGTGTAGCCTCTCTAATTAAGGCATTCCATCAATTGCAGAATGGGTATTTTGGTCTTTTCCTTTTTCCTATTGGACTAGCACATTTTTCCTCACCCAATTAAGGGTTTGATCAGATTCCAAATCACTTTCACATTCCTAAACACTTAGAGAAATTAGAGTGAGGTTTCAAGGGGCAAAAAGCTAGGTTTTCAAGCGTTCATCAAGGTTCGTTGATTTTTTCCAAGAACATTGGTCTTTCCAGGTATGTAAGCCTTCTCACAGTGTTGGAGTTGTTCTTCCTCACTCCCTACATCTCAATTTAGTCAAGAATTGTTAATTCTAAGGATCCATTCATGATTTTTGATATTGAATTGCGTCTTTAACAATAGAAGTTGATTTCTTTTAGAATTCTTGTAATATTGATCATGCTTGAATCTCATGAACCCTAAGGGTTTGTAAAGTTATGTTTTGGAAGTAATGGTATCGAAGCTATCATGTATTGGCTATGGGTTTGAGAATTAGGAAGGGTTTAGGCAAAATTTCCCAATTCCTAAGTTCTTTCAAGCTTGAATTTTATTAAATAAATTCGTCAAAAATCATTGGAGAAGGGCTAGGGCAGTGTGCCAGCAGTGCACCCAAAAACCAGCCCTAGTTCTTTGGGGTCTGGGGCGGCGTGCCAATAGTGCGCCAAAACCTAACCCCAGTACTTTGGGTCTGGCACGGCGCACCACCAGTATACCAGGCATCGCTGGGCCATTATTCTTTACTTCTTACGGCGCGTGTTCCTTTTAGTTGTGGTTATGTTTCCCCTCTCTTTATTAACTCCTATAAACTCCCTTTACCTCTAAAAAATCCTTGTATATCCAAATCGCAAGTCTCCGAGTAAAGTTCAAGTAAGTTAAGAGGGAAGTTTTTTGCTCTATTTTCATAAAAACTTAAGGGATTTCAGTTGTTATATATATATATATATATATATATGGTGAGGGATCTTTGATTTCATGAGAATCCATTTTCATTCTGTTTTAGTAGTATTTGAGGTACGTGGGTCTTGTCCCAACATCTATCTTGAACTATTAGAGGCTTCATAGACAAATAGAATTAGATGTTTCATTGTTTTCTCAGGATGTTTATTTAACTTATGACTTATGTTGAGTATTTACAAGATAGTATCTTAAGACCTTCTTGAATGTCTAAATGTTCATCTATTTTAAGCTTCCGCGTAGTGTTTAGAGTCATGTAAGTTATGTAGCCAAGAAAAAGGTTCGCTTGGGGATCAGAAATGTTTCTCGGGTCGTAGTCATGTCCAGGGTGTAGGCTCGGGTCGGACAGATTAGTAAGAAAGTTTTTTTTTTAACTATAACTAGCTTTCAATTACAATCTTAATAAATTATAGAGGAATTCATGATCAACTAAGTGTATTTGTCCTAAATAGAGTGCTCATTTGGCTAATTTAATGTGAAGTATTTCATTAATTCATGATTAGAAATAAATTAAGTATTTAATTATAGTTAGATATTAATTAATATGTCCAGTTACAATATCAATAAATTATATAATAATTACATGATTCAACTAAGTGTATTTATCCTAAATAGAGTGATCGATTGGCTAAATTATTGTAAATTACTTCATTAAACCACGTAATGTAAATAAACAAGGTTATATCACTACAATTAACTTTCAATTAATAAGTTCAATTATAATCTCAAAGAATTACATAATATTTAGGAAACTATTGATGTACCACAAATTCACGATACTTGTTATCTTTAAACTTGTGACTTTGCGAGTCTTTTAAATGTTTGTTAGTAGATTTGATGTTTTTGGTCTTATTCATTGGAAAACATGTGTTGGTAGCAAAGGTAGGAAAGTCATTGATGCTGTGTGGTTTTGGCTATTCACGAAGTTAGTGATGTTATGTGGTTTTGGCCATTCACGAGTCATACTACGAGCCGTATTTTGGACCACGAGCCATAGATGAACTCTTAGATGAGAGATATGAAAGGTTGAAGTCCAGTCTGAAGTTCTTGAAGGAACAATACGAATCATACTTGTGATTATGAGCCGTAGATAAATTTTCCTAGAATGAAGTACAAAAGTTTTGAAGACTCCCAGACCACGAAGTTGTACTACCATCCATGGGAGGACTTTATGAGTTGTGCAAAGGACTATTGTCAGTACACTGAAGTCGTAGAATTTGTCGAATCCTATTTTTCTCAGATCAATTTAGTTTAGGTTTAGATGTCTGTAAATACTCTTTTTAGGTTCTACTTATGATGTTATTTTTCGTCATGGAGTTTGGGAATTAATAGTAAATTGCTTTGCTTTAATTCTTGAATTCATGGGATTTTAATTATACTTTTGAACATTGATTCTTTCTTTGCAATTTAATTCAAGATTTCGGATTTTCAATACTCATCTTGTAAATTCATGATCTTTTAAATCAAATTATTATAAATTGTGATCAAACAACTCTGAGTAGCAAATTCACAACTAGGGATGTGAGAATCATGAAAAATTAATGGCGTAGACCTAATAAATAGTATTTCTTGAATAGCGTACATATATGTATTATTTTTCCCTTCACTTTGATTTCTTTTTAATTGAGGCCTTGTTAGAATTCATCTTATTCTTACTCGCTAGACCAAGGGGATAACAAATGGTTAAACACATTATACAATGAAAATTTGAGGCTAACAACCCTTCTCTAATAGGTTGAATGGAGTAAGGGATAGCTAAATTGGGATCAAATGTATGGTTTAGTAAAGCATATACCCGTAGCCTGACCAAGTTGCGTGGTGAAATTCATTTATTTAGCTGACCATTAACATAGGTGATTAATAATGTACCAATTTTGCATGCTAGACACTAGACAAAGTTACTACAATAAGATTCCGCTGAGTTAAGGATTCGTGGAAACACTAATACCCTAGTTTAATCTTATATTGATTTACACCAATTTAAACTGTTACTTTGTTACTTGATACTTGCGAACATGGCATTCACTTAATTTTATACTAAACCCCCCTTTTACGAAAATAATACGACTAAAAGCGTGAATAATAACAATTGACCTATGTCTGAACCTGATTCCTTGTGGGATCAACTCTAACCTCTGTAAGGTTCTTTATTTGGAAAACGGCCGCTTTATACTTCTTTTAAAGATGTAATTTGGGCTTATCAAATTTTGGCGCCATTGTTGGGAATAAGGCTTTTGAATTAGATTAATTTGTATTATTTGACTATTAGTCATTATTTTCTAATTTACATTTTTCTTTTATTTTTTGGTCATGCAGGTTGTTTCTTAGTTCATGCCCGACGCGAAGAGTCAAGGCACACCCCTTATTATATTTGAACCAAATATCCAAAGAAATCTTAGGCGAATGGCCAATACTAGTTTTCAAGAAACTGAAAAAGACGTATCACACTCCAACCCTAGGTGAGGTGGACAAGTACCATATGAGCACATGCTTTACAAGTGACCTATGATTAGAAAGTAAACTACTATGCAGATATATTTACTGATGAGAAGCTTAATATACAACACATGTTGACTAGCTGAACCGATACATATGACAAGTGAAATTATGAATACAAATGTAGCTTTAAAATGTCTACAAAGCCTCTACTGGAATCCATGATTGTACCACTATGAAAATATGCATAGTAAAGACTTGGCAAAGCCCCAAATCAACCTGGAGCTCACCAACAACCACTAAGTATCATGTGCTTCTATTGTGGAGATCTACTAGTTGAGTACCTGTACCTACAACATGAAATGCAATGTCCCTAATGCGGAACGTCAGTACGAAAGAATGTACTGAATATGTAAGAAATAATACAACCCCATGTAAAATGAGAGCTCAAGTGAAACCAAATACCAAAAGATAAGGATTAGAGACCATCTTTGCTTATTCTTGTGGAATCGTGTATGTTACATTCTTTTCTTTACTTTTTTTTTGCATTATAATCTTTATAAGACATATGATACAAATGACCAGCTGATCAGTGGTAGAAGAAGATGACCCATGCTAGGCATTTTAACCCCTGGGATGATGTCCTCATAATTTCACAAATTGGGAACGGCCCATGCTAGGCTTTCGCCCCTGAGCTGCCATCCTTTTATACCAATTGGGATCGGCCCATGCTAGGCTTTTACCCCTGAGCTGCCACCCTTCTATACTAATTAAGATCGACCCATGCTAGGCATTTTCCCCTAGGCTACCACCCATAATTATACAAATAGCTTTACCAATATTCTTTATCTTTGAGATTGTTGTTTTGATGTTCATAACTCTTTCGAGATTGTTCTCTGGATAATCATAACTCTTTTGAGATTGTTCTTTTAATGATCATTATCTCTTTTGAGATTGCTATTTTGGTGGTCATAATCATTGGCGAGATTCGGAACTATGGACCAGTAGTAAAAGACATATGAATATGGACTTATGATAATAACAATGCCATGGGAAGCAAATGTGACATGAACTTGTAATACTTAGGAGCTTATATGACTCAGTGATCATTTTGACATCTCAAATTGAAGCACATATCAAGTGAAGACATTTAACATTCAGCCAAGAGATTTGAACTCTATATGGTAGCCAGATACTCACTAACTAATATCAAATACAAGGTATACACAAAAGTGGAACTAAGGGAGAAGATGGGCAGATTCAACTTAAGGATGGATAGATATTCCAAGTAAGTATATATAAAATGTACAATAGAGCAAGTCGGGATCCTATGTGGTAACATTATAGCCTAACACAGTGGGAGTAATAACCAATAAAGGGAACATATGAACATGTGATAAGATGACATATATATAGATAATTGAAAAAAGTTGGCATGATATGGGTAGATTGTATATACAACATACAAACATATGTACCATGTGTAATTTAGGATCATTTTGATTTATATAAGGGAAATACATGCCAAGGGTACTTTGACGGTGAATGAAGTTTAAACCTTGCATTCTAATACCTGGTGGAGTAAGCGCATACATTTAGAAACAAACTCATATTAGAGTACTCACTTTAATTCTCTAGGGAGTCGGAACTGCAACTATGGATCAGTCACTACCAAGGGCACTTATAAATCTTACTTTTTGTAATGCAAGTGTTGGATTCATGCCAAATAAATAGGAAATCGAATAGCCTTACATACCTTGCTATACAATTCAAAATGTATGACTTAAGATCCTTCTTTTCAGATTACTAATATACAATAAAATAAGTTGTAAGACTAGTATTAGTAGCTAATCAATCAATTTGAGCTACTTGATCTCACCAAAATAGTAAGCATGCAATTTGTCAAGTCAATGTTTTCTTTCCTTCCCTTTGCCTTAAATCATGTCTATATACTGTACAACCTTCGTATCATGTCCTCCCCAAACCTCCCTGCAATATTTAAGTCCTTTAACGTCTCCATAACATCCCCGCATATCCAATCACATCCCTTATCATAACATACATTAAACAATCCTTAAACATAATAATGTAACAGAAGAAATATGAATCATGGTTTCTGATCACCATTACTTGAAGAGTTAACATTGCTTTTAAAGTGCTCAAACAAGCTCATGACTTAATTTAAAGAGGAATCCCCTCCATAGCTGTCCCAACATGCACTAATCACCAGAACATCCTCCCCAATATTACACTATGTAAAAGTAACAATTTCCAACTCACTAACACATACCAAGTGTCCTAATTAACTCAAGCACAAGAGGGAGAAAATTGTAGTAGCTTACCTTGATGGACAGAACTACTACTTGCTAAGACTTGAATTCTTCAAGGTAAAGGTTGTCCTCCTTAACTTGTCTTAAATTATACCTTACAAAATCTTGAACTCCCTAATATTCAAGAACCCTAATAGTATTTAATGGCTGCTGTATGAAGCTAAGAGAGAGAAGAGAGAAAGCTCTTGAAATCAGTTTTTTGGCAAAGTAAAAATGGTTGGAAAAAGCTGATATCAATCCCTTTTGAAGGGATCTGCTTTGCCAAATTTCTCACTCATTTTGGGCCATAATATTTCAAATAGGTGACCCACCTACTTGGACCTTTCACTTGGACTTTTTTGGACTTAAGAACATTGGGCCTTTTGCCACCTTTCTTGTACTTCATTTTCAGCCAACATGTGTGTTTAATTTAGGCCACGTTTTTAAGTAGGTGATCCACCTACTTTTCCATTCAAATTATTTCTTGTGGGTTTGGAAAGATTGGGCCTTGGCTGTCCATTTTACCCTTAATCTTCTATTCAACTTGGGCCAGATTAATGCAAGTAGGTTTAGTGTACTTGGTCCAATAACATGGTCAAAAGTGTCTTAGTAGGTGATGCACCTAGTTGGTCCTTTGGGTTGGTCAATAAGTCAAAGTAGGTGATGCACCTACTTGTCACCTACTAGCTTAGTGAAGTCAAGCAAGCACCTCAATATTTTATTCCATTTGTAGACCTTAATACCTTTAACTTAACTTAAAACTTATATACACTATGTAACTTTAAACTTTTAGACTCAAATACAACCTTATGATCTCAAGTTTAAATACTTCCATCGATTTCAACTTAATGGGGTCACATTAAAATCTACAGATAGTTCACTTTAAATCTATTCAATTGTCAGTAGTTGCATAGGAAACCGAGTCCATAATTCTACCACAAGGAAATTTTTAAGCGTCATATAAATAGAACTAGTACACATAGAATACGGGGTGTTACAACATGTCGCATAATGACTCCGAATGGAAGAAGAGAATGATCACCAAAATCTTCCCCAAGATGCATTGCAGCATGTTCGGAACAACCACCCTATAGTGAGAGACCATCCTCCATATCAACCTAGACAAAGACCCAAGTTCAAAGTTCGTATAACTGCAGGGTAGATCATAATACCGTTGGGACTATGGGTGCCAGTTTGTTACCTCCATTGCCCCCTAGATCAAAGTTTATTGTCTCTAGTGGCATAATCCAAATGCACAACTTTAGAGGGTTGTTCTAGAGGAAGCCATATGGGTTAGACCCATATGCTTATCTTAAGAACATTGTTAGTGTTTGCCAAAGTAGTGTCAGTACGTTAAACTTGGATTTGGATGTCATCGGATTGCGTGTGAATATTATTAGCAGGCATAGCAACTCTTTGGCTAGCTGAGCTTCCATATAACTCAATACTTCATGGAGGTAGTTACATGCAGTGTTTTTATAAAAATACTTCCCATTATCCAAAAAGTTAAAACTGAAGGATAAAATCAACAACTTTGAACAACTACCTAGAGAATCGATAAGTGTTGTATGTGAAAGATTTACAAAATATCTGAGGAGTGTGCCGAACCATAGAATTACCAATTATTCACTTCTTAAGATATTTATAGAGCATTGGATGGCAATGGAAAAGCAGTGGTAAACACTATCATTGGAGGAACATTTATGCGAACCACTTGTGAGAAAACCACTGAATAACTGGATCAGGTTGCTGAAACAGATAAAGCATGGAGTAATAGGGACACATAAATCATGAGGATCACCTTTTCAGTAGGAACAACCCATGATGCAATGCGAGCGTAAGAGGACTTAATCCAAGAAGTAGCACTATTAAGAGTAGAGATTAATTTGCCATTGAAACAAAGAGAACGGTTCGTAAAAAAGTCAATACAATAGGCTACCAAGGCAAGCACCGATACTTGAAGGCTACATATATGATAAGGATGCATACTATATGAATGATCAGATGGGGGGTTTCCGGACCAACACCCAAGATGCCAATCAAGATACATGGTGCCAAGGTCAAAGTAATTAAGGTTACAACTATAATCGAGACAATAATTTCAACCAAGAATGCAAATTCAACCGCGACAACAACTACAATCGCAAGAAAAACTACAAGTGGAACTGGTATAATGACCAGAATTTGGGTCAAGAAAAAGAAGGTGACCATGCGAAGAGAGACAATAAAAAAATGAATGAAGTGGTGCATATGTTCCACCAGGTAATTGAGATGGAGGATTGAGGTTTGCAAGGCTTGAAGAGATGATGTCCAAGATGATGAAAACGTTTAAAACTTCTGCTGATAATATCAAAGAGATGCGCAATGACCTATCGGGTATGAATAAGAAACTATAGTCACATGCTACATATATCAAATAGATTGAGAAGCAGTTGGGCTAGATTTTCTCATCCCTGCATCCACGCCAAAAAGGTACACTTACAAGCAATACAATCCAAAATTAAAGAATGATGTACATTGTATGGCATTCACTACACGAGGTGGAAAACAAACCATAGACCACCTATTGCCGATAGTGGTGGAAAACCCAAAGGAACCCATAATTACTAAAGACTAACAAGTGGGGGAACCCAAAGATCAAATAGTTGGGTGGGGTGGGGGGGAAGGAAGCTACTCAAAATATATTTACCATGCCTCGACCTTCTCAACCCTTTCCATAGAGATTAGTTAAGAAAATCGTGGAAGGAAAACATCACAAGTTTATCTCAAGATTGAAGTAACTCTTAATAAATGTCTTATAATTGAAGCACTAGTACGGATGCCAGGTTATGTGAATTTCATGAAAGATCTAGTGACTAATAAAAGAGCTACAAATTTGAAGGAGAAGTCAAGTCGCAACATAGTAGTGCCATAGCCTCAAGATCGTTAATGAAAAAAAAGGAGGATCTTGGAGCATTTATAATCCAATGTAAAATCAAAGCATTACATTTTAGTAAAGGTGTATGTGATTTGGGTGGTAGCATAGGTTTGTTACCACTATTAGTGTTCAAAAAATATTGAGCTTATGATCTTCCAGATAGAATGCAATGCGGCTATTTGATGAGTCCACAAATTGGACTCATTTAGGGATTTGTATTAATGGAAATAGTGTCCTTGAATGCTTGTTTTACCTCAATAGCTGATTAAAATGTTGAAGTTTCAGGTATTTGAAGTTTTAGTGGAAGCATGGACACTTAGGCACAAAACGGAGCAAATAGGACTGAAGAGAACAAGAAATGGAATCCTGTGGATCGCCGAGTTTAACATGGCGAGTCACCGAAACGACATAAGCTGCCCTTCGTTCTAGTACGCGAAGCCTTCAAGGAAGTGGATCAAAAGGCGAGAAAATGAGCAGTTGGCGAGTCGCCAATTAGTTCTGCGAAGCAGTACTGTACCGCCCAATGATCAAGAATGCAAGGATGCTAAAGGAAAGACACTAAAGGCGATGAGCTGACCAAAGAGTGGATCGCCGAGTTCATCAGCGATCTCGACTAATGTTGCCGAACAATCCTCCGCAGCACAATCTGTGAAAACTATAAATACTATTTAGAGTTGTAGTCTTAAAAAAGATTGGAGTGTGGAACAATTATTATTATAAATTTCACTTTAGAACATATTCTAGCTAATATTTTCTCTCAAGTTTGGAGAGTGTTTTGTGGAGACTTGAAGAAAGGAGTTCTTCTTCCCCAATTTGGAAGTGGGTCTTCTCTATTTACTTCCCTTTGCTTAATTCAAGGTTTAATCTCTTATACCCAGTTGATTTCATTATCATATTAGGTATAATTTCTTATTTCTTGATGTGTGGCTAAAACCCCCCATTCTTGGGGTATGATTTAGCAAATATGGGTTGATATTTTTATTGGGTCTTGCTTGCTGATAGGTTAGATGTATGTAAATGATGATTTCACCTAGTGGTTATTGTTTAATCTTAAGGGTTTGTAGTTGCAAATACAAAGTCACCCATGTGTTTTCGGTTTGCCCAAGAGGGAGGTTGCGAAACCAAAACCACTAGACTGATGGCCTAAGGAGTGGGTCGACATGAGGTTCAGCCCGACAGGGTGAGCCCTAGTCCCATATCCTAACACTCAGCTCGAGAGAGTGAGTGGGGTAAGGCGTAGGCTGGTGTTCATGTAGCAAATGGGTGTCCGAGAGGAACGCATTTGAAACGGGGTAAGTTGCTTGAAAGGGAAGTTATTTCCATTTAAAGCTTAGCCTAGTCACTATTATCTTGCAAATTTCCTATTGAAAGCATGTACCCAGCAATTTATCTCAACTTGTATTGCGGTCACATCCTAAGAACCTTTCCCTATACTTGATTTTCTTGTTTATTTTGCTATTTTATCACTTGTTACAAATCCCCCATCTGATATTTGACACTTTCGCGTCACCCCCTTTAATTTACTATGTATTTTATCGTAAATGTGTTTACCTATGACTAATTCGAACAAAATTCTAATTTACTATTAATCCTCAAAACCGCTCCCTTGGGACACGATCCCAACCCTTGGTTGGGTTACTATATTATCGACGATCGTAGACACTCATACCGTAGGTCAGTGTCATTGGTCACGATAAGCATCAAAATGGCGCTGCTGCCAGAGAGTGGTGTTATTTGAGATTTTATAGTCAAATAGAATTGTTGTTCTTGTTAGCAGTAGTGTACTCACCTAACTTTTAGTTTTGTTTAGTTGGTTGCGTGTTGAGTGTAACGACCCTAGAGGACCCCCTTGTCGTTACCGGCGTATTCGACCTCGAAGAGGTCTTATACAAGTACTTAGCATTCATCATAACATGTATCATAGAATAAAATCACGGAAAATTTAAAACTTTTACTTTGGAAGTTCAACTTCACTTCATATATGAAAAATAGAATCTAACTTCGTCACAATGCACCATCTAGACATAGAAGTATCAAAAATGGGACTTAGCCCTTACATCAATAAGAAGTCTTGCAAATAGGAAGTACAACAATGTCTTTCAACATAAGCAAAGAACTAAACATAGAAGCTAGATCATAGGGTTTTGTCCTAGGACTTGAGGACTCACCAACTTGGGGAAGCAACTCCAGTGTCTTGAGAAGTAAGCTTGAATCCTCAACGACCCGAACCTAAATGTTTGGGAAAAGGGAGAAAATATGGCTTAGTAAAACACACGTACTAAATAAGGCTACTATGCATAAAAACCATTGAAACATGCATAAAAGGACATTCTATTCAAAACATGATTTTTGCCAAGTAAATCCAACATGCACACAAATTAAGTATCATAGTCCAAACCAACATAATATCATCCCAACATGTAGAGAGCCCAAGCAATACTAGTCCAATGCAATGAATAGAAGGCCATAACCCTATTCAAAGCCAAGTATCACATTAAGCAACCTACTTCATGCATACATTCATAAGATCATATTTCATCATAACTTACCATATTCATAATGATCATACATAACATAGCTTCAACATACATAAGTCATAATAATCATAATTATAAGAGAACAGTACTACAACTATCTCTAAGGATCCCACAAGTGCAATGTGCAAGAGAAGTCCTATACCCTCCCTTACACTATGTAGAAATCCTTAAGAAAGCCCTAGTTCGTTCACACCTTTCATACCTTCATTTACTTTTACATTAGGGAAATATTGCAATAACCGACATAGACCATGAGAGCTACATGGAATCTGATGTTCTACTCCCATACCGAAAAGAGAGGGTTAACACTTCCCTAAGGTGTAACCATTCATACATAGCTATCTAGGTGGATCCACTAAGCTAGAGTCCTATGTGGGCACATAGTTAAGGGTCAAGGAGATTGCTTCTAGAAACCTTAACTTACTAAACATGGGGGTTTCCATATCATGAGACAACACATACCGTAGGTAATCCAGACTTGCTAAACGTGAGGAAACCCATGTGGGGAGCCGGACTTACAAAACATGAGATCCCCATCTCATTTACATGCCCTTTCTGTGCTAAGCATCTGATTCCCTTTTGTAATTAGCTGTAGTCATCACATAAATTCATATTAACCTTTAATAGACCCTTATGTAGACATCTTACCATAATAGCTCATATGTGTTCATAAGTGAGTAACAATCCTTTCACTTTAGAGACACTTAGCAAGTGAGTAAACCTTTAACTTTACATTACACTACAATCATGAGAACTACCTTTCAATCATATAGTAATCATACCATAATATATATACATACTTCATAGCTAATTCAAGTGTAGAGGGTTAAGGATGAGGAAACTAGGTCATCAGCACCACAACAACACATTAGATATATCATCATTACAATCTACGTAATTCACCTTTCATACTTGAGTTCAAAGAAGAACCAACCTTCATACCTTCTTGCCCTTCGTGGGACATCCATACTTCAATTACCAAGCAATTCATAACCAATACATAATACAAGGTAATTCATGAAGTAATAACATAATCAACATCAATATAAACAATTGACATATTCCCTTCATAGCCTTCAAGACTTCATTCAAAGACACAACCCTAATTTCATAGAAATTATACATAACCTAGGGCAGAATCATCATACAAAGATGAATTACATAACATCACATTCAATTCATAACCTTCAATCAATATCCAACACAAACAAGGGTTAGAATTAGGAAAAGAAGGAGAAAAATGGGTCTCATGGGGAGTTCTTCAAGAAACCACCTATAAAACATAAATTCATCCATAATTGTTCATATAACATCAATCAAAGTTAGTTTATAACATCAGTTTCACTTTAGAAAGAAGACCCACGTTTTTGGATTGAAACCTAGAAATTGGAGATTTTGAAATTCATCTTGAAAGGGACTCTTGGGGAAAGGAATTTAAAGAGTGATAAGCAACCATACCTTATTGGCGAATTAACCACGAAAATCTGAGTTGAAACCTTGGAGAGTTGGTCTTCTTCTTGAAGTTCCAATCTTTTTCAATGGAGTTCTTGAGAAGAGAGAGAGAGTAGAGAGAAGGAGGAACTTTAGGTTTAGATCTTTGGGGTTTTGTGTTTGAGTGATAAAAGTGAGGTAAATTGACTTAAAAATTAATATATACACGTCCCCTAAAGTACCCTAAATACCCTCACTTAAATGGACTCTTTAATGAAGTAAAAATAGATATATGAATTTCTTCATTTTCATCGCAGAACAAGTCCGCGACGCGGAGCTGTTCCCTAAAGATATTTGGAATTAAATTTTGAGATAGTAGAGTCCGCGACATGACCGCTTCGCGACTGGATTTTTTCCTATTGGGGGAGCAAGTGCGCGACGCGCAACTATTTCCTCCAAGTGCAATCTGCAAGCTGCCTTGGCAGCTTGCTTGATTAAGGTTGGGGTCCTCCTCGAGGCCCCTTAGGGTGACCCCGGAAAGTCGTATTCAAAGGTTTTGACCCTAGGAACATATATGTAACACCTCGTATTCTACGTGTACTGGTTCTATTTATTACACTTAAAAAACTTCCTTGTGGTATAGTTATGCACTTGGTTTCCTATGCAACTAGTGACTATAGAATATATTTAAAGTGAATTGTCCATAGATTTTAATATGACCCGATTAAGTTGAAATCGATGGAAGTATTTAAACTTGATATCATAAGTTGGTATTTGAGTCTAAACTTTAAAGTGACATAGCGTATATAAGTTTTAAGTGAAGTTAATGGTATTATGGTCTAGAAAGGGAATAAAATATTAAGGTGCATGCTTGACTTCACTAAGCTAGCAGATGACAAGTAGGTGCATCACCTACTTTGACTTATTGACTAGCCCAGAGGACCAAGTAGGTGCATCTCCAACTAAGACTGTTTTGACCATGTTATTGGGACAAGTACACTACACCTACTTGCATTAATCTGGCCCAAGTTGAATACAAGAATAAGGGAAAAATGGACAGCCAAAGCTCAATCTTTCCAAGCCCACAAGAAATAATTTGAATGGAAAAGTAGGTGCATCACCTACTTAAATGTGTGGTCTAAATTAAAGACACATGTTTGGTTGCAAAAGAAGTACAAGAAAGGTGGCAAAAGGCCCAATGTTCTCAAGTCCAAAAAGGCCCAAGTGAAAAGTCCAAGTAGGTGGGTCACCTACTTGAAAAATTATGGCCCAAAATGAGTGAGAAAGTCAGCCAAAGCAGGTCCCTTTAAAAAGGATTGATGTCAGCTTTTTCCAACCAATTTTACTTTGCCAAAAATCTGATTTCTAGAGCTTTCTCTCTTTTCTCTCTTAGATTCATACAGAAGCCATTAAATACCATTAGAGTTCTTGCATATTAGGGCGTTCAAGCTATTGGAAGGTATAATTTAACACAAGTTAAGGAGGACAACCTTTACCTTAAATAATCCAAGTCTTTGCAAGTGATAGTTCTGTCCAGGAAGGTAAGCTACTGCAATTTTCTCCCTCTTGTGCTTGATTTAATTAGGACACTTGGTATGTGTTAGTGAGTTTAAAATTGTTACTTTTACATGGTGTAATATTAGGGAGGATATTCTGGTGATTAGTGCATGTTGGGACAACCATGGAGGGGAGTCCTCTTTAACTTTAGTCATGAGCTTGTTTGAGTACCTTAAAAGTAATGTTAACTCTTCAAGTGCTGGTGATCAGAAACCATGATTCATATTTCTTTTGTTATATTATTATGTTTAAGGATTGTATTATGTATGTTATGATAAGGGATGTGACTGGATGTTCGGGTAAGTTATGGAGACGTTCAAGGACTTAAATATTGCAGGGAGATTTGGGGAGGGCCTGATACGAAGGTTGTACATTATATAGACTCGATTTAAGGGAAAGGGAAGGAAATAAAACATTGACTAGATAAATTGCATGCTCACTGCGTGGTTATTATTTTGGTGAGATCAAGTAGCTCAAATTGATTGATTAGCTACTAATACTAGTCTTACAACTTATTTTATTGTAGATTAGTAGTTTTAAGAGAAGGAGCTTAAGTCATACTTTTTGAAATGTATAGCAAGGTATATAAGGCTATTCGATTTCCGATTTGTTTGGCATGAATCCAACACTTGCATTACAAAAAGTAAACTTTCTAAGTGCCCTTGGTAGTGACTGATCCATAGGTGCAGTTCCTACTCCGTAGAGCATTAAAGTGAGTACTCTAATATGAGTATGTTACTAAATGTACGTGCTTACTCTACCAAGTATTAGCATGCAAGGTTTAAACTTGTTTCACCGTCAAAGTACCCTTGGCACGTATTTCCCTTATATAAATCAAAATGATCCTAGATTACACATGGTACATATGCTTGTATGTTGGATATACGATCTGCACATATCATGCCAACTAGCTTCAATTATCTATATATATGTCATCCTGTCACATGTTCTTTGTTCCCTTTATTGGTTATTACTCCCATTGTGTTAGACTATAATGTTACCTCACAAGATCCCTACTTGCTCTATTGTACATTTTATATGTACTTACTTGGAATATGTATCCATCCTTAAGGTGATTCTGCCCACGTTCTCCCTTGGTTACACTTTCATGTATACCTTGTATTTGATATTAGTTAGTGAGTATCCGGCTACCATATAGAGTTCAAATGTCTTGGCTGGATGTTAAATGTCTTCACTTGATATGTGCTTCAATTTGAGATGTCAAATTTCTTAACTGAGTCATATGCTCCTAAGTATTACATGTGCATGTCACATTTTCTTCCCATGTCATTGTTATTATCGTAAGTCCATATTCATATGTCTTTTACTACTGGTCCATAGTTCCAAATCTCAACAATAATTATGACCACCAAAACAACAATCTCAAAAGAGATAATGATCATCAAAAGAACAATCTCAAAAGAGTTATGATTATCCAACAAACAATCTCGAAAGAGTTATGAACATCAAAACAACAATCTCAAAGATAAAGAATTCAAGTGAAGCTATCTGTATAATTATGGGTGGCAGCCCAGGGGCAAATCCCAATCATGGGTCGATCTTAATTGGTATAGAAGGGTGGCAGCTCAGGGGCGAAAGCCTAGTATGTGCCGATCCCAATTGGTATAAGAGGGTTGTAGCTCAGGGGCGAAAGCCTAGCAGGGCCGATCCTAATTTGTGGAATTATGAGGACAGCATCTCAGGGGTTAAAATGCCTAGCATGGGTCATCCGCTTCTACCAACTGATCAGCTGATCATTTGTATCATATGTGTTATAAATATTATAATACAAAGAAAAGTAAAGAAAAGAATGTAACATACATGATTCCACGAGTATAAGCAAAGGTGGTCTCTAAACCTTATTTATTACTATTTGGTTTCACTTGAGCTCATATTTTACATATGGTTGTATTATGCCTTAAATATTCAGTACATTCTTTCGTACTGGCGTCCCTTATTGGGGATGCTGCATTTCATGCTAAAGGTACATGTACTCAACTAGTAGATCTCACTAATAGAAGTACATGATACTCAGCGGTTGTTGGTGAGCTCCAAGTTGATTCGGGGCTTTGCCGAGTCTTTACTAGCATATTTCATAGTGGTACAATCATTGATTCCAATAGAGGCTTTGTAGACATTGTAAAGCTATCATCTGTATTCATAGTTTCACTTGTCACATGTATTGGTTCAGCTAGTCAATATGTGTTGTATATGAAGCTTCTCATCAGTAAATCTATCTGCATAGTAGTTTACTTTCTAATCATAGGTCACTTGTAAATCATATGTTCATATGGTACTTATCCTCCTTACCTAGGGTTGGGGTGTGACAAAAGTGGTATCAGAGCAGTTCGTCCTAGGGAGTCTACAAAGCCGTGTCTAGTAGAACCTTACTTATGAATGTGTTTCACACCATATTTATAATTATAGGGCTGGTTGGACATTTAGGAAATGTTACTATCCTTCATAATCCAGATCGTGCAATAGAGCGAAGTTAAGAAGTCAATTTCCACTTGTACCTGATCATGTTATTCATATTATGTTTACTCTGTTTAAGGTTAACGGTAGATAAAATTTCAACATGCAACCTACAGAAAAGTATCTGAAGTTATCAATATTTAGACTATATTGAGGTCATTTTATTCGACTGTCCCATTCCACAAGGTATGTAAAGGCTTTTATGTTATATGCATTTTAAGTTGCAGTTTTGCCATTTGTATCACATTGGTTCAATTGAGAAAGATATAGTATGGTTATCCATATACTTAAAAATGATGGGTCATCTAGTTACATATATGATGGCTAATTCCCCGTCTTTTTAGTTTAAACCTGCCTTTCACTCATAGAAGTCTATTTTGAAACATCTATTTTGAGAATTCCCGGAAAAAGGTAGCAATCCTGGGTAGAGAAAAGCGATAGGAAGGAACCCATTCCAGCTCGACTGAAAGGAGATATCCACTTTCCTCGTGAATTGCCTTCTTCGAGGCATGATCAGGGGGCATAGGGCTTTTTTCTTCTTTTATTTGTGTTGATGAGCTATAGCATTTCTAAGCACATCTTCTTAGAAGGATGTATCCAACTCTTGAGTTCTATATTTCCTCCATATTTGTAGGATCTATTCCTATAGAGGACACTCGTTCTTAGTCTGTGCTATACATAGAATTTTTGGTATTACATATGTACTCTAAATTGATGTTGTTGTTGAACCAGTTTCTTTTAATTGGAAGAAGGCAGTGGCACAATCTGATAGCTAAATGTATCAGTGCAATAGTATTAATAGAGATACCCCTAATTGGCTGACAAGGCCTAAATTCTCACCATATATCATCCCGAATATGTTAATAGTTGGTTTTATATGGTATGTTCCAACCATCCCGAATAAGTACTAATAACATTTATATTCTTTTCATGATTATGAAACTTAGTGATAAGTGTGCTAATTACTCCAAATGATATATGTATGGTAGTTCCTACTACAATCTATATTTTGGCTATAGAGGATTAGTATGTGACCAAAGGGTTAAGGTTAACAAAAGAAAGATTGATTGGTTAGACCTAAATTGTGATTAGTTAGGTTGTACATAGTGGGATTAGAGTACATGAAACTACTAGTTTTGATTAAAAGGTACTTGTTAGATAGGAAGCATGTGAGAATGAAGCTTGAATGACACATGCCGAATATGCACGTTGAGCATTATTCACATGTATCGACATCCATCAATTTGAATAGAACTACTACAGGGTTCATTTAATATATGCCTGCAGTAATTCGTCAATCATAGTCCAGTTAAGGGAGAGGAAAAATTGATCATATCCTAGTTGTTATTATTTGCTATCTTGCATGGGAAAGGAGTCGGAGCACCCTCACTTGTATTAGATTTCATGTTTTATGGTGCATTCAAGCTTCACTATTTATTTTCTGTTTCGACCTTCAAAGGGAACCAGGCATTGAGCATGATATAACACAAGCTAGTAATGAAGTCAAAGTTAACCTCGACCTCCTACTATAAAAGATGAACTATTGAGGATTTTCTTTTTCTATCTTGACTATATTGTTTATATTGACCTAGACGGAAGCCAAGTACCAATAGCAGAATGCCTATAAGAATTCTTAGAAGATTGAAGAGAGTAGATGGGGAAATAAATTGTATGTGTTTAGGTGAGTATGGAATATGAACAAAGCTATCCCACCTGTGACTTAACACTTAAGACCATGTGTTTTCCCTTAATATGGTAGAGTGGTTCTATAGGATATCTCGTAGTTTCCAAAGATGGTTTGTTATATAATTATACATGTTGCATGTTCCATGACTTATCTATTTGTATGTCATTTGCCCTTTGTGGATCACTTTCTCACATGTTTTCTAATGTCATAGAATGCTTACATGTAAGTGTTATCCGCTTCAAAGTACCCTTGTTTATTGTTATATGTTTTTGTAGGACCTTTTCTTTACATGTTCTTTATTGAAATGGTTTCTTTTCACGTGTCACTTTTCCATATTGTGTGGGTACTGCATGCTAATTGATCATATGCTATGGGAAAAATTAGTGCTCGTGGGTTATATGACTCGCATATCACTTGTTTACATGTCATATGCATCATAAACCATTTCTATGTATATTACATGCCTAGTAGCTACTTCCTTAAACATTACAGGCCTTATAGCTTTTCTAGCCATGTGTCATGTGTTCACTTGCTCATATTTCATAAGTGTACTTATTATTGACATGTTAGGTCACCAATCCATGCAATATAATGCACTTGATCAATGTGATTTGTGTTCCGTAGTTTATATTTCATATAGTTTACTTGCTTACGTATTATATATTTTGTAGCTTTAGTACTCATGCATCATGTGCTCATCTAGTCCATTTCCTACATTCTTTATAGTCCATTCGCTCACACGCTACCCTATGAACCATACGCGTGCGTACACTATATTTCTATAGCTTAATGCTCGTATATTATGCGCTCCCTTTTGTGCTAATCTGCTTATGTGTCATACCCAATGTGACTTATTTATTTGTACACTATGCCCCTCTGTGATTATTGACTTGAGTTTTGAACATTTTAGGAAAACATTTCCTTGTATCATTATGTAGTGAAGATTTTGACCAGAAAAGGTTGGGCATATATGTAAATTTTATCACAACCATAGATAAATAACTTAGCATAATGCCTTATTCGAAGGTGCTACATAAAACTTTAGATTTTATATTAACAGCTATGCATTCTAATAAGTTTAACCTCTGAAAAGCGTCATGAGATAAAAGAGAAGGGAAAGTAGAGCCCCGATAGGTTAGGCCTTTGATTTTGTGTTCGTTCCATATACGAAAAAATTGGGAGATACATACCTCCATTGAAGTATTGTGAAAGGAATAAAATATAACATAAGATACTTGGGAATATGGTAGAGATCCTAAGTACCCCTTCTCATTCTAAACATCAACAAAAGGATTTGAGATCATGTGGTCCCCTTATATGATCATGAATCCTACTAGCATTTGTTCATTTGATATGTCATTTGCATGTCTAGTGTATATTAAAGTCCTTATTTGTATGAGTTCTACTTGTGTATATTCAGTGAATTACATGGTCAAAAAAAGGGTTTAATTTGTCATGTTATTATTTTATGAACCATATCTATTGAGACATCATGCTAGACTTGTCAATACGTGTTTTAGGTTAGTCTATGGATTTTGGATAGTCCTATTTATAATGGGAACTCTCGCAAATCTACAAATGAAATTCCAAGGTTAACCAAACTATCAGCTTCACCCATCATTCGAGGACAAATGATCATAAGGGGGGGAGGATGTAACACCCCATATTCTACGTGTACTAGTTCTATTTATTACACTTAAAAAACTTCCTTGTGGCATAGTTATAGACTCGGTTTCCTATGCAACTAGTGACAATAGAATAGATTTAAAGTGAACTGTCCGCAGATTTTCATGTGACCTGATTAAGTAGAAATCGATGGAAGTATTTAAACTTGAGATCAAAAGTTGGTCTTTGAGTCTAAAGTTTAAAGTGACATAGTGTATATAAGTTTTAAGTTAAGTTAAAGGTATTAAGGTCTAGAAATGGAATAAAATATTAAGGTGCTTGCTTGACTTCACTAAGCTAGTAGATGGCAAGTAGGTGCATCGACTACTTTGACTTATTGACCAGCCCAAAGGACCAAGTAGGTGCATCACCTACTAAGACTCTTTTGACCATGTTATTGGGCCAAGTACACTACACCTACTTGCATTAATCTGACCCAAGTACACTACACCTACTTGCATTAATCTGACCCAAGTTGAATACAAGAATAAGGGAAAAATGGACAGCCAAAGCCCAATCTTTCCAAGCCCACAAGAAATAATTTGAATGGAAAAGTAGGTGCATCACCTACTTATGTGTGGTCTAAATTAAAGACACATGTTTGGCTGCAAAAGAAGTACAAGAAAGGTGGCAAAAGGCCCAATGTTCTCAAGTCCAAAAAGGCCCAAGTGAAAAGTCCAAGTAGGCGGGTCACCTACTTGAAAAATTATGGCCCAAAATGAGTGAGAAAGTCAGCCAAAGCAGGTACCTTTAAAAGGGATTGACATCAGCTTTTTCCAACCATTTTTACTTTGCCAAAATTCTGATTTCTAGAGCTTTCTCTCTTCTCTCTCTTAGCTTCATACAATAGCCATTAAATACCATTAGGGTTCTTGAATATTAGGGAGTTCAAGCTATTGGAAGGTAACAAGTTAAGGAGGACAAACTTTACCTTGAAGAATCCAAGTCTTAACAAGTGATAGTTCTGTCTAGCAAGGTAAGCTACTGCAATTTTCTTCCTCTTGTGCTTGATTTAATTAGGACACTTGGTATGTGTTAGTGAGTTGGAAATTGTTACTTTTACATGGTGTAATATTGGGGAGGATGTTCTAGTGATTAGTGCATGTTGGGACAACCATGGAGGGGAGTCCTCTTTAACTTCAGTCATGAGCTTGTTTGAGCACCTTAAAAGTAATGTTAACTCTTCAAGTGCTGGTGATCAGAAACCATGATTCATATTTCTTTTGTTACATTATTATGTTTAAGGATTATATTATGTATGTTATGATAAGGAATGTGACTGGATGTGCGGGTAACTTATGGAGACGTTAAAGGACTTATATATTGCAGGGAGATTTGGGGAGGACCTGATACGAAGGTTGTATAGTATATAGACGCGATTTAAGGGAAATGGAAGGAAATAAAACATTGACTAGAAAAAATGCATGCTTACTGCGTGGTTATTATTTCGGTGAGATCAAGTTGCTCAAATTGATTGATTAGCTACTAATACTAGTCTTACAACATATTTTATTGTAGATGAGTAATCTGAAGATAAGGAACTTAAGTCATAGTTTTTGAATTGTATAGCAAGGTATGTAAGGCTATTCGATTTCCTATTTGTTTGGCATGAATCCAACACTTGCCTTACAAAAAGTAAACTTTCTAAGTGCCCTTGGTAGTGACTGATCCATAGGTGCAGTTCCTACTCCCTAGAGCATTAAAGTGAGTACTCTAATATGAGTTTGTTACTAAATGTACGTGCTTACTCTACCAAGTATTAGCATGCAAGGTTTAAACTTGTTTCACCGTCAAAGTACCCTTGGCACGTATTTCCCATATATAAATCAAAATGATCGTAGATTACACATTGTACATATGTTTGTATGTTGGAAATACGATCTGCCCATATCATGCCAACTAGCTTCAATTATCTATATATATGTCATCTTGTCACATGTTCATATGGTCCCTTTACTGGTTATTACTCCCATTGTGTTAGACTATAATGCTACCTCACAAGATCCCTACTTGCCCTGTTTTACATTTTATTTGTACTTACTTGGAATATGTATCCGTCCTTAAGTTGATTCTGCCCACGTTCTCCCTTGGTTCCACTTTCATCTATACGTTGTATTTGATATTAGTTAGTGAGTATCCGTCTACCATATAGAGTTCAAATCTCTTGGCTGAATGTTAAATGTCTTCACTTGATATGTGCTTCAATTTGAGATTTCAAAATGCTTAACTGAGTCATATGCTCCTAAGTATTACATGTGCATGTCACATTTTCTTCCCATGTCATGCCAAGTGGACGTGAGAAATACCCCTATGAGACCGCAGCCAAATTCCTTGACGTTGCAACTAAAACCAACAAGGATGGAGAGAAGGACCAACAATTGACCATTTTGTTGGATCAAATGAATAGGTTGACCCAAAAGGTCAAAGAGCTGGAGTTGATGTCCAAAGGAAAGAGCAAGCACCCATCATCTACGGATTAGATGCATGGACATTGGAAACAGACGTATCAACGATATGTTGTTAACCATCCTCCAAAAGCTGAATGAGCAAGACAAAGTACTAGCGAAAATTAGAGAAAATGTCGAAATGCTAAATTAGATGAGTGGCTCTCAATTTATGTCCATTCAGCTAATCGAAACTCTCTTAAATCTTACACTACCTCAGCTTCATCCGTATGAGAAGGCAGGATCACCTAGCTACACTAGGTGTAACACCAAAAAAGCCGATTTGAGCAGCGACCTGCGCCGTGCTACGACGTTAACTAAGGCACTGTTTGGGAGGCAACCCAAAACCTTATGAGCTTTAGTTTTATTCTAGAAATAATGGTGTATTAATTTTGTAGGAGAAAACATGGATAATGATTGAAAAATGTGTATTGGTAATTGATAGTCCTATTCGGCGAAGTAACCGAACTATTTGGCGACTTCGATCTAGATCATCGGCAGACTCAAGATCCAAGCTACAATATGTAACAATCGACGACGAGGACAAATCGATTGGCGTAACGCTTAATTATTCAGCGGTACAAACTAATATCGCCGAATGAGAAACAACTGGATAGTTTTTAAAGACTAATAGTCTCAAAGAAATTGAAAAATGTTCATTTTCCACTCAATTTCCACTATCGAAAAAACCGCACCTAGTAAGTAATTTTCATTATCTCTACACTCCTGGTATTTTAGTTGTCGATTAGTGCTAAAGCGTGGAATTACATTGCTTCCTAGCATTTCAACACAGTTCAAGCAGCATAAAAGGTTGGTTTCTCCCAACTCCCGAAACTACTAAACGTTTGTTCTCTTAGTAATTTAAAATTGGTTGGGTTGACATGTGCTTGGCCTCTCTCTGATAAACCTATCTCGTCTAAATGCCAGATTCGATATGAGAATCATGCCTACTTGATCTCAATTTTTGAAATCCCTCTTTGCCTGTGCATGAAATGATTTGAGCTTTGGGTGAATGAATGCCATGGGTCTTAATTTAATTTCACTTTTGCAACTGTTAAATTGTATTTTGGGAATTTACGAGGTCGAATTCAAATTTAAGGGAGGCACGTTAGGTTGTTTAGCGAACTAGGTCGGGTTCGTAAAACAACTAGGCGGCTCACCTAAAGTGACTACGATCGCCCTCTGTCTGCATTCCCGAATCTTCATTACACTGTAACTTTCAACAAACACGAACCTTTGATCGCCGATAGTAATTGGCAATTCGCACTTTCTAATTGCCGACTAGTGAAAGCTATTAGGGCAAAATCGGAGGCGAGCTCGACCCGACTCGCCAAAGAGATTGGCGATTCGCTGACAAGTTCAGCGCATCTGTCTGCCACTAAAGGTCTGCACCACTGATTTACTTATTTCTAATTTACTCCTTATTAACTGCAGATATGGCTAGACCTAAAGTTACAAGAAGCAACAAGCCAACTCAAAGATAGTAAAAAGGGATAACAATCAACGATGATGCAACTGCATCCAAAAGCAATGTTGCGAAACCTTCCAGTGTGAGCAAAAGAGGCAAGGGCAAGGAAAAAATCATTGAGCTATCAGATGCAAGTTCTGATAGCATGGGTTTTTACACCAATGACCCAACAACATACGATAGTGAGAGTATGAGTTCAGATGAAGACGAACTGATAGAGGCACGGAGGAATGAGCTATGATCTAAACAACTGAATGACCCATCGCGGATTAGAAATCCTCGATCCACTGCTCAGACTCCTCCATCTCCAAAACAGGCAATAATACTGGCACCTCTAGTACAAGCCCCCAGCCTAGATCATTGAATAGATTTAATTTTGATGGACTAAGAACAATCATTGAAGAAAAATGACTATCCATAGATGGGGTGATCGAAAGGTATCCTTAGATAATGGAGTGCCTAAAATATCACAAATTTCAAGTTTTCACAAAACCACATGGTTCTTATATGCCAAGATGGGTCAGAGACTTTTATAGTTCATACAATCATTGGTACCTCAGCGGAAGAGACTAGTCGCGTCTTTCAAATCAATTGACTATGTAGTGGTCAGAGGAAGGAAAACAACTTGTGATAGTAAGGCTATCAACATAGCACTGGGTATGTCCACTAAGATTAATAATCACTGTCAGCACTTGATCAGAACGAAGCAGCTGGATGCGATGAAACAGTGGTTGGTTCCGCTAATCTCAGATAATAATTCTCTGAAATGGCTAGCAGAAGGAATCCCAATCGAAAAGAAAGATCTGAACTTAGCTGCAAGATACTGGTTCAAATTTATCAACAACTCCATTATGCCATCACAGAATGAATCAATTCTTCGCCTCACTAAAGCAGCATGTCTTGGGTGCATCATAGGGAAAACAAGGATAAATCAGCAAAACAATTATTGCATCTGAAATCCATATGCGCGCCAAGCAAAGCCAGACATCTCTACCTTTTTCGATATTAATTACCGCATTGTGCAGAAATGCCCGAGTACCTCTGGATGCAAGAAGGATGTAGAAGTGATGCCCACAACCTCGACCAAAATCCAAAAGATCGAAGCTGGATATGTTAAGGATCAAGCTGAAAAGAAGTAGACTGAAGTGGCAACCACTAGATCTACACCTACAGAAACACTTCTTCTCACTCCAGCTCTTGGACCTTCAGGTATATCCATTATCACTGCTACTTCCACTGACACTCCAGGTTCCTATGCTGATATTTCCAGGCCCTCACTCACCCACGCTTCCCTACTTCAGATTAGAAATGGCCCTTTCTGCTGATCGTCAAGCCTCTTGTTTAGAAACAGCTATTCAGGCATGATCCAGATGGCCCTAACTGATGCTATGACACCACTGAACACTACCATCGAAGCCTTAGCGGCCAGGATAGTGGTGTGTGAGCACAAGGAAGGGTCCACTAGTGAGATTAGATTTTTAAAAGCTACTATTGCTGAGCTACGAGAAGATGTGAATCATTTGAAAGCCACTGATGTGTCCATGGTCTTTGGGACAGTGGAAATTCTAGCCATGCCTGAGAGGCCTCAGAACACTACTGGATATGGGGATAGAGCGGAGCATACAAAAGATTTAGGAGCGGAAGCAGAGATTGATGAAGAGATGTTCGAGGGAGCTACATCAAACGACATAGCAGAAACTGAGGAAATCATGATAGATGTTGTTGTGCAGGCTTCCTTGGCCAAAGCTCCGGCTGCGGGATTCAGTGGAGCGGGTCCTTCTAGAGGTTACCCTCAGCTTTGAAACCCAGACAGATGCGCCGAGCAGGATTCCCTCTTTACCTCCCTCTCTATTTTTCTTTATCTGCCCTTTCTGGATATTTTATTATTTGCATTTGAAGACAAACACTTTTTATTTGTGGTGGGGTGAGGACCACACCTTTTGTGTGTTATTTGGATATTTGGGTTGTCTATTTTTAATTATTATTTTAAATTACTACTTTTCTGTAGATGTTTGAGCTCATGGCTCCTGTTGTTTCACTTGCAAAATAATTTTGATCCATTCGAAAAAATTTCGCCACCTCTTGTGTTAAAAATGGCTGTTCTTTTGCAAAAACAACTTGAGTCTCGGTTTCGATCAATATTGATGACTTGAATAGTGCTCCCAATTGAATAAACATGAATATACGACTACAATGAGGCCAAATGAAGTTGCATAGACAGTATGTGAACTCTTTGCCTCTCATTGTGATTAGCCATTTATCAAATTGATTCTTTTGTGATGACCGTTGCACACTAGCGAGCATGTCTAGTCTTGTTTGATTGAAGTATCGATGCCTTGTGTGATTAGCTTACTTTGAACCATATATGAATAAACCTAGAATTTGCCCCGTTATTCTGATTGATTTAGAAAGGTGTACTCTTGAGATGATCTTAGGCAATTTTAAAGAGTCTGAGCTAATTTGACATATACCTATTTTTGTGACCTACCTATGAGCGTGTGAAACTCTTTTGAACACCTTTGAGCCTTACCTTTCTTTGGAAGAACCTTGATAAACCCTAGATTTTTTTCATCCACAACCTATAATTTTCTTGAGATGTGTTTAGTGAATAGCCAACTTAGGCCAAAAGTCTAAGTTGGGGGTGTGGTGAAAAGGAAAAGGAAAAGGAAAAGTCAAGAAGTGCAAGAAAGCCTCCTGAACCTATTGTATTGCAAAACAAAATGGAAACCCTCCATATAAAAAAAACAGAAAAAAAAGAGAAAAGAAAAGAAAGAAAAAGAAAGTTATATAATAAAAGTGCAAAAGAAACTAGGTTTCCAAGCAATACATGGAGAACGAATAATAAGATGACTTATGAGAACTAGAAGAAGAATTGAGGAAGGAAGGGAAGAGGATATCTTGAGAACATCACATCTCACGAGGAAAAAGTCACTAAGACTAAATGGCCATACCTTTGCACTTAACCCCACTACAAGCCTTAGAAAGACCTTTTTGATCTTGAGTAAGCTGGATCGAAAGTCAATTGGAAAATAAGGGCAAACCTATGGGTGAAAACATGCATTATGTTCCTCTTTTTGAGTGTGAGCGTTGTATTTGATTCCTGATATTAAATTGACTCATATATGTGTGTGAATATGGAATCATTCTTTGTGCGAGGGCATTTAGATACTTTTGTTGATCTTGAACTTGCACAAGTAGCAAGTATTGCGAGCATGAGAATCTTTGGTGATGGTGTGTCACAATTTGAATCTTTGAGTACACAATTGATCCTTGCATAAGTAAATTGAGTCTTGTTGTGTGCATTCATGATTTAGTCTTGTGTAGCACTGTTTGAGGCACCCTTTTTGAATGGCTGAACTTGAGTTTGCTTGAGGACAAGCAAAAGCTTAAGTTGGGGGTGTTTATGAGTCCACAAATTGGACTCATTTAGGGCTTTGTTTTAATGGAAATAGTGTCCTTGAATGCTTGTTTTACCTCAATACCTGATTAAAATGTTGAAGTTTCAGGTACTTGAAGTTTTAGTGGAAGCATGGACACTAAAGCACAAAACAGAGTAAATAGGGCTGAAAAGAACGAGAAATGGAATCCTGCTGATCGCCGAGTTTAACATGGTGAGTCGCCGGAACGACATAAGCCGCCCTTCGTTTTAGTACGCGAAGCCTTCAAGGAAGTGAATCAAAAGGCGAGGAAATGAACAGTCGCCGGGTCGCCGATCAGTTTAGCGAAACAGTACTGTACCGCCCAATGATCCAAAATGCAAGGATGCTAAAGGCAAGACACTGAAGGCAATGAGCTGACCAAAGGCCAGATCCCCGAGTTCATCAGCGATCTCGACTAATGTCGCCGAACAATCCTCCGCAGCATAATCTCTGAAAGCTATAAATACTATTTAGAGTTGTTGTCTTAGGAGAGATTGGAGTGGGGAACAATAATCCTTAAAACCGCTCCCTTGGGACACTATCCCAACCTTTGATTGGGTTACTATATTATCGATGATTATAGACACTCATACCATAGGTCAGTGTCGTTGGTCACGATAAGCATCACTACTTATGACAAATAGCACTGTCAAGAAACCAATTGGTGTCCTTCATGATGTTCTGGTCAAAGTTAAGGCATTCATATTTTTTGCGTACTTCATGATTCTAGATTGTGAGGTTGATTTCTAATTTCCCATCATCTTGGAAAGTTCATTCCTTACAATCAGGAGTGCATTAGTTTATATGTAAAAAAGGTAGATGAACTTCATATTGAATAAGGAAGATGTAACTTCCAACATTTGTCAAATGATGAAGCATCGAACTGATGTCAAAATGGTGTCACTCATGGACTTAATTAGTGAAGAGCAATATGATCTGCCAATTGAAGAAAGACTAGAAGTTGATGAACTAGCGGAAATGATAATGAATTTTGATGTAGAGCTTATTGGAGAGTATAAGGAGTTGACTAATGAACTTGATGGGTTGGTGAAGTACAATTTTATACCTTAGAAACTTGACCTAGAAATGTATAATAGAGAAACCCTTCCAACAAAACCGTGTATTAATGAACTTCTAAAGTTAGAATCAAAGATGTTCCCTCTCACTTATGGTATATGTTTCTAGGCCAAAAGGATACCTTGCCAGTCATCATTGCTGCAGATCTAACTGAAAGACAAGTGGAGGCTTTGACATATGTGTTGAGATTTCTTAAAAAGTAAATTGGATGGACTATTTCTCACATTATAGGTATCTCACTGGGCATATGTTCTCATAAAATCCAAATCATACCTGATTGTAAACCTAGCATTGAGCACTAGAGGAGACTAAATCAACCCATGCAAGAAGTCATCAAAAAAATTATCAAGTGGTTAGATGTTGTAGTGGTTTATCCGATTATTGATGGTAAATGGGTAAGCCCTGTTCAATGTGTGCCTAAGAAAGGAGAAATCATGGTTGGGAAAAATCCAAAGGATGAGTTTATTCCTATGAGGTTAGTCACTGGTTGGAGGGTATACATGGATTATCTCTATATTACTTCCCAATGTCATTAAGGATTATATGTTAGATCATTTTGTAGGTAAATGATAATAATGTTTTCTTGATGGTTATTGAGGCAACAATCAGATATCGAATTCCAATGAAGACCAAGAGAAGACTACTCTCACTTGCCGATATGGGACGTTTGCTTTAAGAGGATGCCATTCAAACTTTATAATGCACCGAAAACTTTTCAGCGTTGCATGATGTTCATATTCTCAAACATGGTGGAAGACACAATTGAAGTTGTCATGGATGAATTTTCAATGCTAATTGACTCATTTGATGATTGCTTTTCCCTTCTGGGTGATGTAATTAAGAGGTGTGAAGAATCTAATCTTTTGCTAAACTTGGAGAAATTTCACTTCATGGTGAAAGAAGGCATAGTTCTCGGTGGATTGCTAATAAATGTATTGAAGTTGATCAAGCAAAAATTGAGGTGATAGATATATTGCCCCCACCTATCTCTATTAAGGGTGTAAGAACCTTTCTGGGGACATACAAGCATTTATCACAAATTTATCCAAGATAGCGCACCCATTATGTAAGTTTAGAGAAGGAGAGAGTTTGTTTTTGATGAGGCCTGTTTGAAGGTGTTTGAAGAATTAAAAGAGAATCTGATTTCTACACCCATCATCATTTCAACAGATTGGGACTAATTGTTTGAAGTTATGTGCATTTATAGTGAGGTAGGACTTGGCATAGTGTTACGGTAGAGGCACGAGGAGATTTTTCATCTCATATACTATGGTAGAAAAGCCCTAAATATTGCTCAAAGAAATTGCACAGTGACTGAACAAGAACAACTACAAGTGGAATTGGTATAATTACCAAAATTTGGGCCAAGAAAAAGAAGGTGACCCATGCGAAGAGAGATAGTAAAAAAATGAAAGGAGCGGTGAATATGTTTGTAACACCTCAGAAATTAGTAGGTTAAACTAGAGCCTAAACGTGAAGGTTAATGTGAAGAGTGAAGGGCAAGGGGTAAGGGAATTGGGCGAGGGACATGGTAAGGGGGCCAAGGCTACCAAAACATGCCTAGACATTGCACACCATGACTGCGAGGGTCTTCATGACCCATGGTGGCCACCACGAGTTGTGGTGCCACCCGTGGTGGGTGAGGTAGTGAGCTCATAAAGCTGCCCAAGAAAGGCTCCCCTTCATGAGCCACTTCACGACTCGTGGTGAAGACCACAGGCCATGGGAAGGCTCGTGGGGTTGCCTTCAGCTCATGGGAGGGTTGCCAAGTTGAGGAGGCTACTGGTCAAGGGACCACGGGCACCACCACGAGCCGTGATGCCCTTGACTGGTCGTGAGCCTAGTCGTGGTCCCTGGGAGGGGCTTCCTAGTGAGGGTTTCTTTGGTAAATTCCTAATTAGGTAGTTATTAAATGAGGTCGTTTTGTATTGTTTTTATACACATATATAAACCTTTTTAAGTCATTAACCATCCCATTTACTCCATTAAATCTCAAAACACAAAATTGAAACCCAAAAGAGTTCACCTTCTCCAATATTTCTCTCTCTAGAACTCCAAGGAAGAAGAAGAGGAAAGTTGAAGCTAGGGCTTGAAGAAACAATATTTTTCTCCTCAAATTCTTGGTAAATCTTCAAAAGTTATAATAGTCCTTCATCCATGGATAGCTTTCATCCATAGAGTCTCTCCAAACTCAATTTCAAAACTAGTGATCTCTCCAAAGTTGGGTTTGACTTCAATCTTATGGGTTCTTTCCAAAAAAGTTTTTAATGGTTGATTTATGATGGATTATGATTTAATTGATGAATTATTATTTATTTATGATAAAATTCACCCAATAACCCATGAAATCCCTAAATTTCCCAATTATGCATTATTATGTGGGTTTGATGATTATAGAAGTATGATATAAAATTATGCTTGTTATAGTTGGGTTACTTAAATTATGTTATTATCCATGTCTAATGTAGTAATTCTAGATGTGTTGATGAATCATGATCTATGGTCCTTGAAGGGCAAATTATAAGAATTATGCATAATTATGAGATTTATGTATTTGCTTTATGAGCACACTGAGAGTAGTGTGATTATGACTATGATGTATTGGTGGTGTTGTTGAAAGGCTATTCTCACCTATTGAATCTAGGAGTTATCTCAAGTAATGAATGATAAGTACTCCGTGGGGAATAATGCTAAGCACCGAGTGGTGATATTGATTGAGATGGAAGCCCTTACGTGAGTTGAGGCAAGGTTTATAGAAGCAATCTCTTGAGATGGATGCCCTCACATGAGTTGAGGCAGGGTATCTAGTAGAAATCTCCCTATCCCATAACTATGTTCCCTCATAGGTCTTAGTGGATCCACCTAAGCTAAGTTAATGGTTCTACCTTAGGCAAGTAGAACAACCCTTTTCGATGTGGGAGACACCAGATTACATGATTTGCTCACATGGTCTATGTCGGTTCAGGCTTACCCACCTACAATGAATGATTATGAACGATGGCCTCTCAAGAATATACTACTTAGTGTGGGTGCGGGTATGGGACTTCATCCATGCATTGCACAAGTAGGCTTTGAGAGTAGTTATGGTGTGTTCCTTTTGTGTTATGATAGTTTATGAAACGAAGTATGCTTAATTTGGATTGTTTCTATGAGTTGCTTTCCTTAATATGACTTATTAAAGGTGAATGTTTCCTTGTCTATAAGTTAATTTAACAAAGAATGAGATCAAAACGTGGTAAGTATGATTATGGTGGCCTAAAAGTGGTACTTAGTATAGATCGAATTATGAGATCTTACCTATGCATTACACAAGTATAACTTAGGGTTACTTATGAGATAGTTCAATTATGCTATGACAATCTATATGTTGAATGCGCTTATGACTTGTCCTTTTAGACTAAAGTTCATGATGATTTCCAAACTTGGTAAAGTGCATGATTTCCAACTAAAATTTCCTTTTTACCATGTTTCAAGGTTTTTTTTGCATGACTATCATACTTAGTGTATTTTTGTACTAACCCATATTCTTATACATTTTCCCCAAATGTAGGGCTTGGCACTCAATTTGGTTCCCGTTGTGGCTAGAGCTTGGAATTGATCATTCTCCTTTCTAGTTGGTGAGTCCTCATGATTCGAGCATGTAAATCTTTATTTAGTAGTTTCAATCTATTGTTCATTTTTGAACTATGATGTAAGGGTTGTGTCCCTATTTTATCGAAAGATTGAATTAGATGGCTAATTGAGACAAGTTTAGATTTTCGCTTGCTTTTATAAAAGACTTCAACTGTATGGATAAAAGTTTTAAATTCCGCATCATTTCTTATGTCTTATGTTATATATGCTAAGGGGCTTCCATGGAGCCTTACGGGGTTCTATGTGCCTTGTTACATCTACGGGGTACTCCTGGGTCGTGACAAACTTGGTAATCAGACCACAAGTTTTAGAATGATTCTAGGATGATGTTTCATAAGCCATGTCTAGTAGAGTCTTGTTCATAGTGTGAAACGCACCACATTTATGAATGAGAGGCTATAAGATCTTTAGGAAACTACACTTCTTTCATTACTCTTAAGTCGTGCCATAGAGTGTAACTCTATAAAGTCCCTCTCCTAATTCGTCTTTTGTGTCTTTAGGATATGAATACAAGAAAGGTTAACGCTAGAAGGATGGAAAATGAGAATGTGAACCAAGGAGCTCCTCCTCAAGATAATCAAGCTCCGGTTGATCCCTTGATGGTAAATATTACTAATGCGGAGTTTAGGTAGGCTATTCAAATGTTGGCACAAGTCCTGACGGGTCAAGCCAATAGAGATGTTGGGACTCATGTGAACCCTAATATGAATTCCACGGCTTCTAGATTGAGGGATTTTGCAAGAATGAACCCTCTCATGTTTTTTGGTTCCAAAGTGGGGGAGGACCCTCAAGAATTTGTGGAAGAGGTCTATAAAATAATTGGTGCCATGGGGGTGACTTCGGTAGAGAAAGTGGAGCTAGACGCTTACCAATTAAAGGATGTTGCTCAAGTATGGTATGCCCAATGGAAGAGAAATAGGCAAGTAGTAGCGGGTCCCATAGATTGAGAGGTGTTTAAGAACACATTTCTTAATAGGTTCTTTCCCCGAGAGTTGAGGGAAGCTAAGGTGGAAAAATTCATTAACCTTAGGCAAGGTAGCATGAGTGTTAACGAGCATGCCTTGAAATTTACCCAACTATCCAAGTATGCTCCATCTTTGGTGGCGGATCTGAGGGATTAGATGACTAGGTTTTTGACGGGTGTGTCTGACTTTGTTGGAAAAGAATGTTGTAGGCAATACTCTATGATAACATGAATATCTCTAGGCTTATGGTGTATGCCCAACAAATTGAGGAGTCCAAACTCAAGAGAAATAATAGAGAGGTAAAGAGCGCTAGGTCTGATGAACAAGGTCAACCAAGGTTCAAAAAGAGGTTCTCCAACCAAGATTCCTCCAATGCGTAACCAAAGGGACAACAAGGATACGGTGTGTAACCCAAAATCTCAAGGAGGAAATGGAGGCGGTTCTTCTTTTGAAAGATATGCATGTGCTAAATGTGAAAAGGAACATGCGGGTAAGTGCGTAGCCGGCAGAAATGGTTGCTATGGGTGTGGAAACAAAGGCCACAAGATGTGGGATTGCCCCATGCTAAAGGGAGAGAGGCCAAGAAAACTTCTCCTGGTGATCCAGATCCCAATGCTCAAAAGTTGTCACGCCACGAGAACACCCCCTAGACGTGACCGACGTACTTGACCCCGAAGGGGTCGCATACAATCCCTTAGCTTCATCATAACAAAAGACAAATAGGAAATACTGAAAAATTTAAAACTTTTACAGTCGAAGTCATATCTCATAAAAACAAGCGAAAGTCTTTACAAAAACTTTGTCTCAAACCATCTATCTAAAACTCATGAATAATAGTCTTTGGGATGCATCCCATACAAAGTTTAAAAATATAATGAAATGACATAAAGGTAAATTGGATGTTGTCCTCGAAGCTATGAGTTCTCACCAATATCTTCAATTCTTCTAGATCCTTGAAACTTTGCCTCCAAAGAAACTCAAATCTCTAAGACCCTACATTTGGTAAGAATGTAGGCAATATATGTTAGTACAAAATGTATCAAGTATGAAAGCTAGCACAACATCCTAAGAGCATCTCAAAATGGTTAGTCAACATAAGACATAAGCATAAGAGATAATAACATAGTTAATAAGCAAATGAGATAAGACATAATCGTATAAGCACAAATAACACTTAGTCATCAATACCATAATAGAACCATTATCAAGTAACCTCAAAAGCATACAAGTGTAAATCATGAATAGCATCCCATAATACAACCCAAGACAAGTATCCCTTTTGGTCATCTTAATCATAGTCTATGTGCATGGTGAACTCCTAAACTTCTCTATGCCATAAGGGTACCATACTTCTAAGTAACCCCAAAACACAATTGTGCAATGCATGAAAGACATCCCATACTACCCTTCACACAAAGCATAGCCTTGAAGTCATCCTAGTCATATTCACCCTACTTTGTCCTCATTTTTAGCTTAACTCTCAAGGGATTCTCTCACCTCTAGTCAACTATAACTAGGAAGGCAACTATGGAAATAACCTAAGCTAAGTCATACGATATAACGAAACCCTTCACAACTAATGTCAATTCATACTTGTGCCATGCATGGATAGCATCCCATACTACTACCCACACTAAGTACTCCTTTAGACTATGCTAAATGTTCACTAGTTGGGGACTAGTCCCTCTATTCTATTTACCTCTATTGAAGGCTATCAAGGAATAACCCCCTAATAGGCAAGACCATGCTATCATCTTACTAACATAACTAGGTTAGGTTAAGCTAACCACCTTGGAAGAAACATTAACTTGCAAGTCCATGCTACTCTAGGAAAGGTATAAGTATCCTATCCTAGCTACCACGAAATAGTCCTAAACCAACTAAGTCATGTTATCCTTACAAGTGTACTAGAATGAAAATGCAAGCTATCCATAGGGGAGTATGATTCTCAACCCTAAGCTATCCTTAGGAGAGTATGAGTCCTCAATCCCAAGCTACCATGACGAACCTAACTCAAGCTACCCTTGCCATGCTTCTTACAATACAAGGTCATGCTACCCTTAGGAGAGTATGAACCATCAATCCTAAGCTACCCTTAGGAGAGTATAAACCCTCAATCCTAAAGCTACCATGAAATAGTCTTGGAGAAACCAAGTCATGCTACCACGAATGCATCCTAACAATGTTAGTTCAAGATACCCATAGGAGAGTATAAATCCTCAATTCTAGGCTACTGTGTCCAACTTATGCTACCCTTAAAATGCACCCTACAATGCTAAGGCAAGATATCCTTAAGAGAGTATAAATCCTCTATCCCAAGCTATCCTATCTTGATCTTATCTTACCAAGTCAAACTACACAAGAATGGATCCTATATCACAACTTCAAGCTATTCCAATATAACATGCTTTGATTCATTTTAGGTTATTAAGTCAACCTAGAATCCTTAAATGTGAGAGAACATGATTCTCCTAGCGCATTCATGTCTAAGTGTATAAGAGAAAGAGAATGCACAACAAGATCACATCATGTTCACTTCACCCCCAAAGACCTAACAATGATTGCTACAAGACCTAATTTCAAGCTTAACTGCATTCTATCATGATCCTTGACTAAATTACAATCTATTCAATCTTATTCATTACTATTAAGTAATTCTAATCATAATTAATTCATACAGGTTCACTTCTAACTTCACAAGTCAAGATCCTTCCTATTCAACCAAGTATAGTTCAATTCATGATTAGATGATCCTAACTATGATCAATTAGTATTCAAGACATTGATTTAGGAAGATCACCTTTTAACCTTCAAATTTGCCTCTAATGGCATACACCCACAAAGATCACATTCATCAATTTAGATTAGGATTTACCATAGAAATCACATGAAATCATCATATTATCAATAAACAAAGCTAAATCAATCATAATTAGGTATTATCCACTAGATTGGAATCATGCCCAAGCCCTACCCACAATGTAAGAACAACCCTAGCTAGAATTGGGTTTTTGATCCACAATTGGGGGAAAACTAAGGGGGCTCCATGGGTGGAAGAACCCATGAATGATTAAGCTTCACATACCTTCAACCAAATCCTAAACAAATCTTGAATCAATGGTGAAAATCTCCCTAAGCTGCTTCCCTAACTTTTTTTCTTCTTGTTCTTCTAGAGTGAGTTTCTTGAGAGTAATTTGAGAGTTCAAAGATGAATGAGTTAAAGTGATTAGTTTAGGGTCTATTAACTATTTATAGGAATTTATTTAACTAAATAATCTCCCCTCCTAACCCCTAAAGTAATTACTAAACTAACCCTCAACTCCTCACTTAAACTAGTTTACCAAAAATTGGCAGCACTCACGGGACCCCATCCACGGACTGTGGATGGGTCTACTGGACGTGGTTTGGACCTGAGGCTCATAAGTTGCAGGGTGTTGCAGGCCCTGACCTACACCCATGACCTACGGGGAGTACGCTTATCTAAGGGGCTTGAATTGAGGTCGTGAATCAAGCTGTTTAGACAGCTTTTTGTGCAGTGTTGGGGTCTTCCTCAAGGACCCCTTGGGTGGTCCTTGGGTAGTCGTACCCGGACGTTTAACCCCTAAACATGTCATTCTAAGTACGAGAGTCATTTATCTTGATTTTAACCCTTATACAAAACTCCAAAACTCCACTACAAGACTCTACAACGCACTAGTTCACTCACTAAAATATGGGGTGTTACATTATCCCTCACTTGGGAACATTTGTCCTCGAATGACACTTAAACACTTCATAAAGTAAAAAATCTAACTTAGCAACCCATTATGCATGAATTACATCTAATGCGCATAATCAAGGAAGAATTTCAATCCCACAAACTAGGCATGCTCAGAATTAACTCATGAAGTTTATATGAAATCCTTTTCAAAGCACCACCTCATGAGGCAACTAATGCATATAAATCATTTCTACCAAGACCTAAGAAATTTCACGAACATGCATAGAAGGAAATCATGGCAACACAACAGCCCTACTAGATATAAAATCATGAAGTTTATATGAAATCCTATTCAAAGCACTACCTCATGAGGCAACTAATGCATATAAATCATTTCTACCAAGACCTAAGCAATTTCATGAACATGCATATAAGGAAATCATGGCAACACAACAGCCCTACTAGATAGGCACACTATCCCTCACCTGGGAGCAAGCCAACACAAACTTTTCTAAACATCATATATGCTAAAATAACTTCAAAATCCAACATAACAAGTCATAAAAGACAATAAATCTGAAAATTTTACTAAAGCATGAAAAACATACCAGAAAGGGACATGAGGAGATCACTCTTGATCTTCTCTAGATTGGAGAGCATAAAACCTATTCTTCTTTTGAGGCACATCTCCACTACTAAAGGCAACTTGCTTACCTTCTCTTCTTGTAACCTTAGCATTAGGGAAATCTTTCATCATGTGGCCACCCTCACCACAACTAAAGCAACCCTCTCTACCGGCCAAACACCTACCCTCATGCCTCTTACCACTCCAAGCAGAAGAGGTCCATAGGGACTCATTACTTATCCCTTGTGGCCTAGGGGTAGATACCCTCTCATCCTTATTCTTAGGAAACATTGAAAAAACCTTGCCCGAAATTTTTTTGTCGATTCCTAGAACGACCATGTCCATTGGACCCATCATGAAAGGACTTATCACCATCCATACTAGACCCCTTATTCTCCCTATCCCTCTCCTTCTTGAGTTTTGACTCTTCAATTTGTTGGGCAAACACCATAAGACGTGAGATATCCATCTCATCAACACACATTACCATACGACATTCTTCTTTTACCAAGTCGGACACCCCTATCATAAACCTATTCATCAAATCCCTTGGACTAGCTACCAAGGTTGGACCATATTTAGACAAAAGAGTGAATTTCAAAGAGTACTTCTTAACACTCATACTACCTTGCTTGAGATTGATGTATTCTTCCAATTTGGCTTCCCTCAACTCCCGGGGAAAGAACCTATCTAGAAATTCTGACTTAAAAGCTTCCCACTCTATAGGGTCCGCTCCTACCGGCCTACTATATTTCCATTGCTCATACCAAATTTGGGTAACATCTCAATTGGTAGGTGGCTAGTTCCGCTTTCTCAATAGAAGACACCCCCATGATTGCTAGCACTTTACAAACCTCTTCTATGAAGCCATTTGGATCTTCTTCCACTTTGCCCTCCCAACAAAACCGTCTTTTAATGAACCTCCAAAGTTAGAAATTAAAACTCTTCTCTCTGACTTATGGTATATGTTTCTGGGCCAAAAGGATACCTTTCTAGTCATCATTGCTGCAGATCTAACTGAAAGGCAAGTGGAGGCTTTGAGATCTGTGTTGAGATGTCTTAAAAAGAAAATTGGATGGACCATTGCTGACATTATAGGTATCTCACTGGGCATATGTTGTCATAAAATTCAAATCATACCTGATTGTAAACGTAGAATTGAGCACCAGAGGAGATTAAATCCACTTGTGCAAGAAGTCATCAAAAGAAATTATCAAGTGGTTAGATGCTAAAGTGGTTTATCCAATTATTGATACTAAATGGGTAAGCCCTGTTCAATGTGTGCTTAAGAAAGGAGGAATCATGGTGGGGACAAATCCAAAGGATGAGTTTATTCCGACGAGGTCTGTCACCGGTTGGAGTGTATACATGGATTATCTCTATATCACTTCCCAATGTCATTAATGAATCAGATGTTAGATCATTTTGTAGGTAAGGGATTATACTGATTTCATGATAGTTCTTCAAGCTACAATCAGATATCAAATTCCCATGAAGACCAAGAGAAGACTACTTTCACTTTCCCATATGGGACGTTTGCTTTAAGAGGATGCCATTTAGATTTCATTATGCACCAAAGACGTTTCAGTGTTGCATGATATTCATATTCTTAAACATGGTGGAAGACTGTCACGACCCGGGAGCACCCCTAGTCGTAACACGGCGTACTCGACCCCGAAGGGGTCTAATACAAGCCTCTTAGAATATTCATTCCATAGATAATATAAAATAGTGCGGAATTAAAACTTTATTTTAAACCAAACTATTAAAAGCTCATTTATAAAGCAGCGGAATACTAAATCTCACATAGCCATCTTAGACAAACTTTAACAAGATAGGGTCACAACCCTTTACAATCGAAGTATAGACAAAAGTCTTAAAACATAAAATCTAGAAACATAAATCCTTGTCCTCGACAAAAGAGGACATACCAAAAGCGTTCTTGAGAGAACTCTAATCCCAAGCTTCACTATGGAGAACCAAATCAAGTGCCAATCCCTACACTTCATAAGAGTAAAGAAATATGGGTTAGCACACAAGAATGTACTAAGTATGATGACCATGCAAAAACATGCTTTAAAAGGGATATTTTGTTGAAAGTCATGCTTTATGCCATTTTTGTAAAACTTCATGAACATTGATACAAGAAGAATAATATAAGTCACAACCAACATACAAAGTCACATAATTCACATTTGAGCAAAATCACATATAACCCTTTACCCTTTACCTTGAGCCTCCACCTCAAGTAACCCTCAAGCTATACCTTGTGCAATGTATGGATAGTGCCCCATACCACCACCCACCCTAAGGCACCACCTTAAGGTCACCAAAAGTGAACTTACCATTCATCCTTTCCACCATCATACAATAAGACATTTAAGAGACACAAACATTACATTAAGACCAACATCTAAGACAACTCTAAGTCATACTTGTGCAATGTGCAATTAGCATCCCATACTACTACTCACACTAAGTACTCCTTTGAAGTCACCATAGACAAGGCACATTCATATACAATAGACATGACAAGGAAGTAATCTCATTATACAATCCGAGTATAGCATGCATCTTTACATCTAAGTATTTAAGCCAACATTCTTCGTTAGAGTCATTTAGAACACATTCATGCATTTACAGGACTTTCATACATTAGTCATTAATACTTAGAGAACTCACTATAGCACCTTCAAAGCCTACTCGTACAATGTATAGATAACATCCCATACTACTACCAACACTTTGTAGTACCTATCAAGTAACTAGAGTGCACATCTCAGATGATGGGAATAGGCATTAACCGAGATATACCATGATAGCTAATCATGGAATCCGGTGTCATGAACCCACACCGTGGAGGGTGTTCTACTTGCCAAGGGTAGAAGTAGTACACATCCTATGTAGGCACATAGTTTATGGGATATCCAAAGATGTTCATTGGACTCTAGCCTAACATGGGGAAGAGCCACCATCTTAACCATATCCACTCGGTGCTTAGCCTCCATTCCCATAGAATAGTTTCATTCACATTAGGTGTACTTGAGATGGCCACCAACATTAGGCCTACCGACCCAAAGTACTTCTACCAAGAAGGGGCACCACCAATAGGCCTACCTTTTCTAGGTTTATTAAGGATAGCTCATTGATCTTCCTAGAGAGAGCCACCACTATTAGGTCTACCATCTCTAGGTTTATCATTTCACACAAGAAGGAGGACACACCCATTAGGTCTACCGCTTCAAGGTTTCACATTCACATTGGGCTTTAGACTCACCATAAAGGGCCTCCAACCTTAGGTCTACTGGTTCAAGTCATAGGCTAAAATACTTCATTAGTAATTTATAGAAAGGCTACCAACATTAGGTCTACCAATTCAAGACAATCATTCATACATTCATTTATAAAGAGGCTACCAACACTAGGTCTACCTATTCAAGACATTCATACATTAAGTCAAGATACATTCATTACTCAGGAGAAGGATTCCTAAGCCTACCAAGTCAAGAGATCACATTCAACATAGCTTTCATTTATCAAGGAGAGGTCACCTAAGTCTAACAAACCAAGATAAAACATTACATTATAAAAACCCTTCACATTGCGTCATTATCATTAATGAATGTCAAATTGAGAAATAGCCTTTCAATACTAACAAATATACATTGAATACATGTTCATCATTCTATCCTTGAATCATATGTAAATCCTTCACCTTCTACATTCATATATACAATAACATGATAATACTTCAATTCATCAAACTATGCCTTCAAGGCCATGATCACAATGTACATAGTAAATAAACACCTCCACCTTTCAAGTGGATCAACAGTTCAAGCACAATCCACCCTAATTACACCTAGATAATGATACAAATCAATAATCTAAATCAATCTACACATAAATCCATCATTATTCATTTATAATCAAATTTAGGAATTTAGAAAAATCATGGGTTCATAGATTTTTTCATTTTAAAATCATCAATTAAACATCAATATAATCATAGTTTATCAATTGAAAATGTTTGATGCAAGAATTCATGAGATTGAGTGAAATTTAGGTTTTTGGTGAAACTTGAAAACCTTGAATACACTTTGAAATAGACTCTATGGTGAAGAATAAACCTAGATAAAGGATCACCATACATTATACTTGAAGAATCCCATGAAATTGAAGAAGAAACACCTTGAAATCCCCAACCCTAGCTTGAACTTGACTTTGATCTCCCAAGGAGTTTCTAGAGAGAACATTTTAGGAGGGAAGGGTTTGATTTGAGAGATGAAGTCTAAATCAGGGTTTCAATGTTTTAATACTCTTAAAATATGTTAAAACACCCAAAATAACCGTCCATTCACTTTAAAATACTTGGGGTGAATTTACCGATTCACCCCTCACTTGGCCGTGTCACTTGACAACAACACAGTGGCCATTCACGACCTAGATTTACGGACCGTGAATCCATTCACGGACAGTTTTGTTGGCTTGTGGTCTGTGTTCTGGTATGGTTTGGATGGACCTGACCTACAGAGGCCATCCATGGGGCGTGGCCCTTCTGTAGGTCACCCAATTTTGGCCAACTTTGGTCATTTGGGGCAGCCTTGGGGTTAGACTTAGGGTCCTCCTCAAGGATCCCTAGGGTGGTCCTTGGGGAGTCGTACCATGATGTTGGACCTCTAAACCCCTCAACAAAATCTCGGGACAACATACAACCATATCAAAACTCAAGACAACACAAACGAACACACCTTAGGCTCTAGTTTAACTAGTTCATTGTTAGGGTCTTTACAAAGTCACAATTGATGTTTTCATGGATGAATTTTCTATGGTAAGTGACTCATTTGATGATTGATTTGCCCATCTGGGTGATGTACTAAAGAGGTGTGAAGAATCTAATCTCGTGCTAAACTTGGAGAAATTTCATTTCATGGTGAAAGAAGGCATAGTTCTTTGCGGAATGCTAATAAATGTATTGAAGTTGATCAAGCAAAAATTGATGGGATATAAATATTGCCCCCACCTATCTCTATTAAGTGTGCAAGAACTTTTTTGGGGACATACAAGCTTTTATCATAGATTTATCAAAGATTTCTCCAAGATAGCACACCCATTATGTATGTTACTCGAGAAGGAGAGAAGTTTGTGTTTCACGAGGACTGTTTGAAGGCATTTGAAGAATTAAAAGAGAAGCAGATTTCTACATCCATCATCATTTCAACAGATTGGGACTAATTGTTCGAAGTTATGTGTGATTCTAGTGAGATAGCACTTGGAATAATGTTAAGGTAGAAGAACAAGGAGATTCTTCATCTCATATACTATCGTAGCAAAGCCCTAAGTATTGCTCAAAGAAATTACCAATGAATGAACAAGAATTGCATATCATAGTCTTCACATTCGAGAAGTTCAGATCCTACCTTCTTGGCACCAAAATTATTATGCACACTGATCAAACAACATTGAGACACCTTATGGCAAAGAAGGATGCTAAGCCAAGACTGATTTGTTGAGTTCTACTATAGCAAGAGTTTGATTTTGAGGTTAGAGATTGAAAAGGGATTGAAAATCAAGTTGCCGACCACTTGTCTATATTAGAAATTGAAGCAATGTTGAAGTTGGAAGATAATTTGGAGATAGATGAGATCTTCTCAAATGAGCAAGTTTTGGCAGCGTCTCATGATCAGATTCCATTGTTTGCAGATTTTGCTTATTACTTGGTAAGTGATGTGGTACCTTCAGATTTGTCTTTCCACCCATGTCAAAAGTTTAAGTCTAATGTGAAGATGTTTTTCTAGGAAGAACCATATTTGTTTTGTCTTTGTGCTGATGGAATTATTCCTCATTGCATACTTGAGGAAGAGATAGTCAGTATATCAGAAGCATGTCATTTGTCTCTTGTTGGAGATTATCATAGTTGGATCCAGATAGGCTATAATTTTTTTCAATGTGGGTACTATTATCCTACTATTCACCAAAATACTCATGATTCCGCCAAATCGCGTGATCATTGTCAAAGAAAAGAGACATTTCAAGGAAACATCATCTCCCATTCACTCATATTCTGTTAATTGAACTATTTGATATTTGGGGCCTTGACTTTATGTGTCCATTTGTGAGTTCGAACGAGATGAAGCACATACTTGTGGCTGTTGACTTTATGTTTAAATGGGTAGAGGCCATAGGTCTTTCTAATAATAAAGGCAAGAGTGTCAAAACATTTCTTAAACGGAATATTTTCTCTATAATTTATACACCACGGACAATTATTAATTATGGAGGTTCCCAATTTTATGATAAGTTGTTCAAAAGTTCGACATAGTAGCAACTCCTTACCATCTGCGGTCTAGTGGGAAAGCCGTAGTTGACTACAACTGCGACAACAACTACAATCGCGATGGAAACTACAATCACAACAACAACTACAAGTGGAAAGTTCAAAGGAACCCAAAATTACTAAAGATTAACAAGTGTAGAAACCCAAAGATAAAATAGTTGGGGGGAGGGAGGAAGGAAGCTACTCAAAATATATTTCCCATGCCTCAACCTCCTAGACCCTTTCCACAGAGATTAGTCAACAAAACTATGGAAGGAAAACATCACAAGTTTATCTCGAGATTGAAGTAACTCTTAATAAATGTCCTCTAAATGAAGCACTAGTACAAATGCTAGGTTATGTGAATTCCATGAAAGATGTAGTGACTAAGAAGAGAGCTACAAAATTTGAAGGAAAAGTCAAGTTGCAACACAGTAGTGCCATAGTCACAAGATCGTTTATACAGAAAATGGAGGATCTTAGAGCATTTACAATCCCATGTAAAATAAGAGCATTACATTTTAGTAAGGCCTATGTATTTTGGGTGTTACCATAGGTTTGTTACAACTATTAGGGATCGTTTGGTGTGAGGGATAATACCAAATAGTCCCGGGATTAAATTATAGTACCGCTTATTTTGTTGTTTGGTTGACAAGTTCGGGATAACTTATCCCGGGATTAATAATTAGTACCGGGATAAGTTATCCCTCTATTTGGGTGGTATAGTAATCCCGGGATAACTTATCTCGGGATAAAATAGGTAAATGACAAAAATGTCTCTTTCAACCCTTTTGTTATATCACTTTTTACATTAATGAAGGGCATTTTTGTAAACAAATAAATTGTTCTTAAAATTTATTATTTTGAATACAACAAACCAAACACTCAATAAAAAATAATCCCAACACAACTTATCCCATCATAACTAATCCCAACATAACTTATCCCAACATAACTTATCCTATCATAACTCATTTTCAAACCAAACGACCCCTTAGTGTTCAGAAAATATTGAGCTTAGGATCCCCCAAACTGACTGCAATGTGGCTACTTCATGATGTTCTGGTCAAAGTTGAGGCATTCATATTGTAACGACCCGAGAGCACCCCTTAGTCGTTACTGACGTATTCAACCTCGAACAGGTCTTATACAAGCCCTTAGCATTCGTGATAACATGTATCATAGAATAAAATCACAAAAAATTTAAAACTTTTACTTTGGAAGTTCAACTTCACTTCATATATGAAAAATAGAATCTAACTTCGTCACAATGCACCATCTAGACATAGAAGTATTGAAAATGGGACTTAGCCCTTACATCTATAAGAAGTCTTGCAAATAGGAAGTACAACAATGTCTTTCAACATAAGCAAAGAACTAAACATAGAAGCTAGATCATAGGGTCTTGTCCTCGGACTTGAGGACTCACCAACTTGGGGAAGCAACTCCAAGTGTATTGAGAAGTAAGCTTGAATTCTCAACGGCCCGAACCTAAATGTTTGGGAAAAGGGAGAAAATATGGGTTAGTACAACACACGTACTAAGTATGGCTACTATGCATAAAAACCATTGAAACATGCATAAAAGGATATTTTATTCAAAACATGCTTTTTGCCAAGTAAAATCCAATATGCACACAAATTAAGTATCATAGTCCAAACCAACATAATATCATCCCAACATGTAGACAGCCCAAGCAATACTAGTGCAATGCAAAGAATAGAACCCCATAACCCTATCCAAAGCCAAGTATCACATTAAGCAACCTACTTCATGCATACATTCATAAGATCATATTTCATCATAACTTACCATATTCATAATGATCATACATTACATAGCTTCAACATACATAAGTCATAATAATCATAATCATATGAGAACAATACTACAACCATCTCTTAGGATCCCACAAGTGCAATGTGCAAGAGAAGTCCCATACCTTCCGTTACACTATGTAGAAACCCTTAAGAAAGCCCTAGTAAGAGTTCACACCTTTCATACCTTCATTTACTTTTACATTAGGGAAATATTGCAATAACCGACATAGACCATGAGAGCTACATAGAATCCGGTGTTCTACTCCCACACTGAAAAGAGAGGGCTAACAATTGCCTAAGGTGTAACCATTCATACATAGCTATCTAGGTGGATTCACTAAGATAGAGTCCTATGTGGGCACATAGTTAAGGGTCAAGGAGATTGCTTCTACAAACCCTAAGTTACTAAACATAGGGGTTTCCATCTCATGAGACAACACATACCGTAGGTAATCTGTACTTGCTAAACGTGAGAAAACCCATGTGGGGAGCCGGACTTACTAAACGTGAGACCCCCATCTCATTTACATGCCCTTTCGGTGGTAAGAATCTGATTCCCTTTTGTTATCATCTTTAATCATCACATAAGTTCACATTACCCTTTAATAGAACCTTATGTAGACATTTTACCATAATAACTCATATGTGTTCATAAGTGAGTAACAATCCTTTCACTTTATAAACACTTAGCAACTGAGTAAACCTTTCACTTTACATTACACTACAATCATGAGAACTACCTTTCAATCATATAACAATCATACCATAATATACATACATACTTCATAGCTAATTCAAGTGTAGAGGGTTAAGGATGAGGAAACTAGGTCATCAACACCACAATAACACATTAGGTATATCATCATTACAATATAAGTAATTCACCTTTCAAACTTGAGTTCAAAGAAGAACCAACTTTTATACCTTCTTGCCCTTTGTGCGACATCCATACATCACTTACCAAGCAATTCATAACCAATACATAATACAAGGTAATTCATGAAGTAATAACATAATCAACATCAATATAAGCAATTGACATATTTCGTTCATAGCCTTCAAGGCTTCATTCAAAGACTCAACCCTAATTTCATAGAAATTATACATAACCTAAGGTAGAGTCATCATACAAACATGAATTACATAACATTACTGAAGTGACCCAAAAGGTTCGTAAAAATGTGCTTTGAAAGTTACCGGAAACTTGTTTAGCTATATAACGAAAAATTCGTTTTATTTTTCGAAAATCTGACTTCATATTCTTATTTAGGGGGTCAAATTGAGTGGGGAATGGGTCTAACCCAAATTTTAGAGCAACCGTATCAAAATCCGAAATTTCCAAGTGAAGCCTTTTTCGAGGGTCTACTTTGGAGGGTCATATCTCCTAGTAAACATATAATTGGGTGTCCCATAATATATCCATGGAAATCCCTTTGAGTTATCTACCTAACGCACTTCGTTTCACCTCATTCGAAGTTCGGACGAAGAAGTTATGCCCATTTTCGTAAAATCTGTCCGGCAGGAAATGCAATTTCCAGTGAGCGTTTTTACTGTTCACCCGCCTCATTTTTTTTTTCTTAGTGTTGGACCATTTTTCCAAAGGGCATATGTTATTTCCTATATACCATTAGTTCAATTCCCATCTCTAAAACATTTCCCAAAACACCTCTCCCATACTTAGACACATTTTCTCTCAAGTTCTCCCAAGAACCCTAATCCAAAACCTTCCTCAAGATTGAAGAGACTCTTGCTCCAAGTTCCAAGCTTCCATTGAAGACACTCTCAAGACCTTCATAAGAACTCAAGGTATGTGGTGTTGAACTCATGGGTCCTTCCACCCATAGTGCCTAGACTCTATTCTACTCACTAATTCATGGTTTAAGTTAAGATTCATAAATTAGTCTTGTTCTTTGTAATAATTTCCTGCACATTGAATTTTAAACATGAAAAGTGATTGTTTTGAGCATGTTGTGACTCTAGAACTTGAATCTAAATTTGGAATGGATGTGGAGATTTTCATGTGGTATTGTGGGTGTTAAAAGGTGTTGTTGTAGGTTGTTCACTGGTTTGGCTGCATAATTACTACCCTATTTTCCATGCTCTTTGATTCCATTACATGCCTTCAAGGTGTTTGACAAAATGTCCAACTATGGAGAATTGATGAATCGATGCTTTAAAGCTTGAGTTATGAGATGTATGGCAATCCAGAGATGTGTTGATGACAAACTAAGCTTGTGTATATGTTCATTCCATACGTGAGATTGCATTAGAGCCTAATGGGAATTTCCTATATAAAGTGTTGCATGACCATGCCCGGTCCGGGGGAAAAGAACCGGACAACCATGTGAGAGGTTTATATCTCACCACCTAGGATGCTTGGGGTGTGACCAACATCAACCATGTGAGAGGTTTATATCTCACCACCTAGGATGCTTGGGGTGTGACCAACATCAACCATGTGAGGGGTTTATACCTTGCCACCAGGGTGTCCGGGTGTGAACGGCATCCCCCATCCTAAGTTGGGGTTATAGATTGGTTGGATCATGCATACACATATGATATCTACTATTAGTATAGATTTACTTAAACATGTTTTGACTTCACTTTGATCATGCATCCTCATATTGTTATTCATAATGCCTATGAAACTATTTCTTGTATTTCGATTGTGTCCTTGTCTATTGTTGTGTTGCACCCCGCATACTTAGTACATTCCAAGTACTAACGCATATTTTGCCTACATGATGTCACCATGTAGGGACCGGAGCTACTCTTGATCCTTCTCTCCATTCACGTGGCTAGTACGGTGCTTATCCGAGTTTGTTGGTGAGTCCTCAATGATTCGAGGGCTATGTTATGTATACTACTCCTATGTTTTGAGACTTTATCTTGCAATTGTATTTTGACTATGAGGGGAGCCGGTAGTATGTCATGGCCCCCGTCCTATCTATGTATGTAGTGGTGTGCGTTGGACAAGTATTTTGTAAATGAGCTTGACTCTTATTCTATGATGTCTTTTTGAAATGGTTTGCCCTTAGTCCCTATTTCCCGTTAATTAATGTTGATTGTACTTTCGCGACCGATGAAGTGTGATGACAAGTTTGAGAGGCTTGTTTGGGGTTCCTTCGGGTTCCTCATTCGCCATGTCACGTCTAGGCCCTAGGCTTGGGTCGTGACAAGCTTGGTATCAAAGCACTAGGTTCTTAAATCCTCGGAGTCCAAAATTAAGTAGAGTACTAATCATGGTTGTGAAGCGCGCCACGACTATGAATGGGAGGCTACAAAATGTTTTAGAAAAGGTTTCCCTTCTTCATGTTCTATGTTGTGCTTAGAGTGAGATAAGGTGATTCCTCCCTAACGCTTGTTCTTTGGATTGCTAGATCATCATGCCAAACATGAGGGGAAGACGGGCCCGATCACCGGAAGAGCCACCCACCAATGGTGAGCTCCGTGATGCACTCACCATGCTTGCACAAGTGGTAGCTAACCAAGTGCAACAAGGAGCCCAAGCTCCTCGAACTACCACCCCGGGGGAAAGGGTGAGAGATTTCATGAGGATGAACCCTCCGGTCTTCCATGGTTCAAAGGTGGATGAGGACCCGCAAGAGTTCATCGATGAGGTATGCAAAATCTTGACCATTATGGATGTTGGTGCTTGTGAGAAAGCGGAATTGGCGGCCTACCAACTCAAGACGGTTGCTCAAATTTGGTTTGATCAATGGAAGGGTGAGAAAGGTAATGGCTATGTGGTGTTGTGGGAGGAGTTTAAACTTGCTTTCCTTAATAGGTTCTTCCCTATTGAGCTTAGGGAGGCAAAGTTGGTGGAGTTCATGAACTTAAAACAAGGAGCTATGAGTGTGAGGGAGTATGCCCTCAAATTTGTCCAACTCTCCAAGTATGCACCTCACTTGGTGGCCGACTCTAGGTCGAGGATGAACAAATTTGTGATGGGTGTATCTGACTTGGTTAGTGAGGAGTGTCGGTCCGCTATGCTCATTGGGAGGAAGCATGGTGGTCCTTGCATGAAGGGTTCGGAGCAAATGGAGGAGGAGAAATTGAGAAAGAGAAGGGGCCACGAGGCCAAGAGGGCCCGATTGGAGAATAGGTTCCCTAAGGGTGCTAGATTTCATCAAGGCCGAGGAAACCCTCATGTCAATCGGGGAATTGCTATCAATGTTCCTAGACCTCAAGGGGGAGGTGAAGTGGGTTCTATGGATGTATGCCCTAAGTGTGGGAGGAAGCATGGTGGTCCTTGCATGAAGGGTTCGGGTGCTTGCTTCGATTGTGGAGAAGTGGGTCATAAGAGGTTTGAATGTCCCAAGATCCGCAACAAGGTCCGAAGTGCTAACACTACTCCTTTGGGTAGAGGTGCTTCTCAAAGTGGTGCCCCAAGGGACAATCGATTTTATGCTTTGCATGGTAGACAAGGTGTTAATGAGACTCCGGATGTGGTGACCGGTATGTTGCAAATCTTTGATCTTGATGTTTATACTTTGATTGATCCGGGTGCCACCCTTTCCTTTGTTACCCCCTTAGTTGCTAGAAAATTTCATGTCGAGTCGGAATTGTTGCATGAGTCATATGAAGTATCCACTCCCATTGGTGTCTCTATTGTTGCTAGAAAAGTGTATAGAAATTGTCCGGTTTGCATATTAAATAAGTTGTTGCCTTGTGATCTTGTTGAGTTGAACATGGTGGATTTTGATGTTATTCTTGGGATGGATTGGTTGCATGCATATTATGCTTCTATTGATTGTAGGACTCGTAAAGTCAAGTTCCGATTTCCTAATGAACCCGTCCTTGAGTGGGAGAGCCGGGATGTTGTGGTGAAGGGGAAATTCATTTCTTGCATTAAAGCCCATAGGTTGATTTCCAAAGGGTGCTTGTACCATATTGTGAGAGTCAATGATGTGGAGTCTAAAGTCCCTCCTATTGAGTCTATTCCGGTTGTTAATGAGTTTCTAGATGTCTTCCCAGAAGACCTTCCCGGTGTCCCTCCCGAAAGGGAGATAGATCTTGGTATAGACCTCCTTCCCGATACTCAACCTATTTCTATCCCCCCTTACCGTATGGCCCCGGCGGAGTTGAAAGAGTTGAAAGAGCAATTAAAAGATTTGTTAGAGAAGGGGTTTATTAGACCTAGTCATTCTCCCTGGGGTGCTCCGGTTTTGTTTGTGAAGAAGAAAGATGGGTCTCTTAGAATGTGTATTGATTATCGACAACTTAATAGGGTCACCGTCAAGAATAGGTATCCTCTTCCAAGGATTGACGATTTATTTGACCAATTGCATGGGGCTAGTCACTTCTCTAAGATTGATCTTCGGTCAGGGTATCATCAAGTGAAGGTGAGGGAGTGTGATATTCTCAAGACGGCCTTTCGTACTAGGTATGGGCACTATGAGTTTGTGGTGATGTCTTTCGGGTTGACTAATGCTCCGGCTCTCTTTATGGATTTGATGAATAGGGTTTTCAAACCCTACCTTGATTCTTTTGTGGTGGTGTTTATAGATGACATCTTGATCTATTCTCGGGGTGAGGAAGAGCACAAGGGTCACTTGAGGGTTGTACTCCAAAGATTGAGGGAAGAGAAGTTGTACGCTAAATATGAAAAGTGTGAGTTTTGGTTGAAGGAAGTTGCTTTCCTAGGCCATGTGGTGTCGGGGGATGGTATTAAGGTGGATCCTAAGAAGACCGATGTTATTAGGAATTGGCCTAGACCTTTGACCCCGTCGGATATAAGGAGTTTCTTGGGTTTAGCGGGTTATTATAGGAGATTTGTGGAAGGGTTTTCTTCTCTTGCTTCTCCTATGACTAAGTTGACTCAAAAGAAGGCTAAATTTGTGTGGTCGGATGAGTGTGAGGAAAGCTTCCAAACTTTGAAAGAAAGGCTTGTGTCCGCTCCTATTTTGTCACTTCCGGATGGGTTAGAAGGTTTTGTTGTTTATTGTGATGCTTCCCGTATTGGTTTGGGTTGTGTGTTGATGCAAAGTGGTAAGGTTATAGCCTATGCTTCTAGGCAACTTAAGGTTCATGAAAAAAATTACCCAACCCATGATCTTGAATTGGCCGCCGTGGTTTTTGCTTTAAAGATTTGGCGTCATTATTTGTATGGGGTGCATGTTGATATCTTCACCGACCATAAGAATCTCCAATATGTGTTCACGCAAAAAGATCTTAACTTGAGACAAAGGAGGTGGTTAGAATTCCTTAAGGATTATGATATGAGTGTTCACTATCATCCGGGGAAAGCTAATGTGGTGGCGGATGCATTGAGTAGAGTGTCCATGGGTAGCTTGGCTCATGTGGAGGAAGGTAGTAAAGAGTTGGCTAAGGAGGTCCATCGGTTGGCCAAATTGGGAGTTAGGTTAGAAGGGGTGGATAGTGGAGGAGTAGTTGTTGTTGATGGTTCAAGGTCTTCCTTGGTTGATGAGGTGATAGTCAAGCAAGATCTTGATCCTTCTTTGGTAGAATTAAAGGCTTCGGTGAGTAGTGGTAAGGTGGAGGTTTTCTCCCAAGGGGGAGATGGTGCCCTTAGGTACCAAGGTAGATTATGTGTTCCTTGTGTGGATGGTGTGAGGGAAAGAATCCTTGATGAGGCTCATAATTCTTTTTATTCTATTCATCCGGGGTCAACAAAGATGTATAGAGACTTGAGGGATGTGTATTGGTGGGGCGGTATGAAGAAGGACATTGCAAAATTTGTTTCGGGTTGCCATAGTTGTCAACAAGTCAAGGCCGAACATCAAAGGCCGGGTGGCCTAACTCAAGACATTGAGATACCTACTTGGAAGTGGGAAGAAATCAACATGGATTTTGTAGTGGGCTTACCCAAGGCTAGAAGAGGCTTTGATTCGGTTTGGGTGGTGGTTGATCGGATGACAAAGTCGGCTCATTTCCTACCGGTTAAAACTACTTACGGGGCTGAAGAGTATGCCAAGTTGTACATTCATGAATTGGTAAGGTTGCATGGGATTCCTTTGTCTATCATCTCGGATCGTGGTGCCCAATTCACTTCTCACTTTTGGAAGTCATTCCAAAGGGGTCTTGGTACAAAGGTAAAGCTTAGCACGGCCTTCCACCCTCAAACGGATGGCCAAGCCGAAAGAACAATTCAAACCTTGGAGGATATGCTTAGAGCTTGTGTATTGGAGTTGAAAGGTAGTTGGGATGATCATCTTCCTTTGATTGAATTTGCATACAACAATAGTTATCATTCTAGTATCGGTATGGCTCCTTTTGAGGCACTTTATGGTAGACGGTGTAGGTCACCGGTTGGGTGGTTTGAAGTTGGAGAGGTGGCCTTGTTGGGTCCGGATCTGGTCATGGATGCTCTTGAGAAGGTAAGGATGATTAGGGAGAGGTTGAAAACAGCCCAAAGTCGTCAAAAGTCTTATGCCGATGTGAGGAGACGGGATCTTGAATTCAAAGTGGGTGATTGGGTTTATTTGAAAGTTTCTCCAATGAAAGGTGTGGTTCGTTTTGGTAAGAAGGGGAAATTAAGTCCTAGGTATGATAAGAAGGGTTGGTAAAGTAGCCTATGAGTTGGGGTTGCCCAAGGAGATGGAATTAGTTCATCCGGTATTCCATGTATCGATGTTGAGGAAATGTGTTGGTGATCCTAACGCTATTGTACCTCTTGAGGTTGTGGGTGTTGTAGAAGATAATTTGACGTATGAAGAAGTCCCGGTTCAGATCTTAGATAGACAAGTTAAAAGGTTGAGGAACAAAAAAGTGGCATCCGTTAAGGTGCTTTGGAGAAATCAACAAGTGGAGAGTGCTACTTGGGAGGCCGAAGCGGACATGCAAAGACGTTATCCTTATCTATTCAACTCCACTAAAGCCTAAGGTATTAAATCAAGTCCTTTGTACTCCATTGAGTCTTACATTTCAGCCCCTGAATCATTAATGTGCATATATGTTTAAATTGATGAGTTATTGATGTTTTACACTAAGTTTTTAAATCTTGAAGAGATGTTTAAATAAAATTTTTGCATTCATGTTGGGGCTGATATGTTCTTACTAAGTCTTGCCTTGTACGTCTCTTCCACATTCGGGGACGAATGTTCCCAAGGGGGAGATATTGAAATGACCCAAAAGGTTCTTAAAAATGTGCTTCAGAAATTACCGAAAACTTGTTTAGCTATATCAAAAAAAATCCGTTTCGTTTTTCGAAAATCCGACTTCATATTCTTGTTATGGGGGTCAAATTGAGTGGGAAATGGGTCTAACCCAAATTTTAGAGCAACCGTATCAAAATCCGAAATTTCCAAGTGAAGCCTTTTTCGAGGGTCTACTTTGGAGGGTCATATCTCCTAGAACACAAATAATTGGGTGGCCCATAACTTATCCATGGAAAGCCCTTTGAGTTAGCTACCTAAAGCACTTCGTTTCACCTCATTCGGAGTTCATACGAAGAAGTTATGCCCATTTTTGTAAAATCTGTCCGGCAGGAAATGCAATTTCCAGTGAACCCTTTTTCGAGGGTCTACTTTGGAGGTCATATCTCCTAGTAAAGATATAATTGGGTGTCCCATAATATATCCATGGAAATCCCTTTGAGTTATCTACCTAACGCACTTCGTTTCACCTCATTCGAAGTTCGGACGAAGAAGTTATGCCCATTTTCGTAAAATCTGTCCGGCAGGAAATGCAATTTCCAGTGAGCGTTTTTACTGTTCACCCACCTCATTTTTTTTCTTAGTGTTGGACCATTTTTCCAAAGGGCATATGTTATTTCCTATATACCATTAGTTCAATTCCCATCTCTAAAACATTTCCCAAAACACCTCTCCCATACTTAGACACATTTTCTCTCAAGTTCTCTCAAGAACCCTAATCGAAAACCTTCCTCAAGATTGAAGAGACTCTTGCTCCAAGTTCCAAGCTTCCATTGAAGACACTCTCAAGACCTTCATAAGAACTCAAGGTATGTGGTGTTGAACTCATGGGTCCTTCCACCCATAGTGCCTAGACTCTATTCTACTCACTAATTCATGGTTTAAGTTAAGATTCATAAATTAGTCTTGTTCTTTGTAATAATTTCCTGCACATTGAATTTTAAACATGAAAAGTGATTGTTTTGAGCATGTTGTGACTCTAGAACTTGAATCTAAATTTGGAATGGATGTGGAGATTTTCATGTGGTATTGTGGGTGTTAAAAGGTGTTGTTGTAGGTTGTTCACTGGTTTGGCTGCATAATTACTACCCTATTTTCCATGCTCTTTGATTCCATTACATGCCTTCAAGGTGTTTGACAAAATGTCCAACTATGGAGAATTGATGAATCGATGCTTTAAAGCTTGAGTTATGAGATGTATGGCAATCCAGAGATGTGTTGATGACAAACTAAGCTTGTGTATATGTTCATTCCATACGTGAGATTGCATTAGAGCCTAATGGGAATTTCCTATATAAAGTGTTGCATGACCATGCCCGGTCCGGGGGAAAAGAACCGGACAACCATGTGAGAGGTTTATATCTCACCACCTAGGATGCTTGGGGTGTGACCAACATCAACCATGTGAGAGGTTTATATCTCACCACCTAGGATGCTTGGGGTGTGACCAACATCAACCATGTGAGAGGTTTATATCTCACCACCTAGGATGCTTGGGGTGTGACCAACATCAACCATGTGAGGGGTTTATACCTTGCCACCAGGGTGTCCGGGTGTGAACGGCATCCCCCATCCTAAGTTGGGGTTATAGATTGGTTGGATCATGCATACACATATGATATCTACTATTAGTATAGATTTACTTAAACATGTTTTGACTTCACTTTGATCATGCATCCTCATATTGTTATTCATAATGCCTATGAAACTATTTCTTGTATTTCGATTGTGTCCTTGTCTATTGTTGTGTTGCACCCCGCATACTTAGTACATTCCAAGTACTAACGCATATTTTGCCTACAGATGTCACCATGTAGGGACCGGAGCTACTCTTGATCCTTCTCTCCATTCACGTGGCTAGTACGGTGCTTATCCGAGTTTGTTGGTGAGTCCTCAATGATTCGAGGGCTATGTTATGTTTCCTACTCCTATGTTTTGAGACTTTAGCTTGCAATTGTATTTTGATTATGAGGGGAGCCGGTAGTATGTCATGGCCCCCATCCTATCTATGTATGTAGAGGTGTGCGTTGGATAAATATTTTGTAAATGAGCTTGACTCTTGTTCTATGATGTCTTTTTGAAATGGTTTTCCCTTAGACCCTATTTCCCGTTAATTAATGTTTATTGTACTTCCGCGACCGATGAAGTGTGATGACAAGTTCGAGAGGCTTGTTTGGGGTTCCTTCGGGTTCCTCATTCGCCATGTCACGGCTAGGCCCTAGGCTTGGGTCGTGACAATTACATTCAATTCATAGCCTTCAATCAATATCCAACACAAACTAGGGTTAGAATTTGGAAAAGAAAGAGAAACATGAGTCTCATGGGGAATTCTTCAAGAAACAACCATTACAACATAAATTCATCCATAATTATTCATATAACATCAATCAAAGTCAGTTTATAACATCAATTTTACTTTAGAAAGAAGACCCACGTTTTGGGATTGAAACCTAGAAATTGGAGATTTCGAAATTCATCTTGAAGGGGCCTCATGGGGAAAGGAATCCCAAGAGTGGTAAGCAACCACCTAAGAGTGGTAAGCAACCATACCTTATTGACTAATTAACCACGAAAATCCGAGTTGAAACCTTGGAGAGTTGGTCTTGTTCTTGAAGTTCCAATCTTCTTCAATGGAGTTCTTGAGAAGAGAGAGAGAGTACAGAGAAGGAGGAACTTTAGGTTTAGATCTTTGGGGTTTTGTGTTTGAGTGATAAAAGTGAGGTATATTGACTTAAAATCAATATACACACGTCCCCTAAAGTACCCTAAATACCCCTCAGTTAAATGGACTCTTTAATGAAGTAAAAATAGATTTCTGAATTTCTGCATTTTCATCGCGGAACAAGTCTGCGACGCGGAGCTGTTCCCTGAAGATATTTGGAATTAAATTTCGAGACAGTAGAGTCCGCGACACGACCGCGTCGCAAACAGACTTTTTTCTCCTTGGGAGAGCAAGTGCGCGACGCACCTCTATTCCCTCCAAGTGCAATTTGCAAGCTGCCTTGGCAGCTTGCTTGGCTAAGGTTGGGGTCCTCTTCGGGGCCCCTTAGGGTGACCCCGGGGAGTTGTATTCGAACGTTTTGATCCTAAGAACATATATTTACCTGTTTTAAACCTTTTTACCAGATTATACCATTATACGACACTCCCAAACCTGCCAAAAACCTAAGGACACACTAGAACACATTCTTCTCTAGTTTCCGGACGTTCGTCGTGGTTGTTTCTTGACGTTTAGAATTTTACTCTTCCAAACCAAGTCAATTACATTAGTTTAGGTTTATAAACATCATTTTAACTATTTTTAAGTCATTATTCATAAGGTGAGGCTCCAATTAAGTCATAGAATTTCTGGGGTGTTACAATATCTCCCCTTAGGAACATTCATCCCTGAATGTCACTTGGACTTCTTTCTAGTGAGACAATGAATCACACTAGCAGCACAACAACTAGTCACATCAACAACATCATATCATCATATCATATGGGAATTTAATCCACAACATCACTATGCTAAAAACTCTTTACTTCACATAAGTATATGAGGAACTACCTTCTCCATATTCAATGAGCATCAACATATATATTAAGCAATTGACAAGACATTTCTTTAGCAAGACCTCATGAAGACAAAGTCACACAACATCTATGGGTGCAATTTCAATCATGAGAAACAAAATTCATGAAAACTCAAAATACAACTTAAGCATGAATTTTCACAAAAATATGCACATACAAGGAATCATGTCATAATCATCAACACACATGATTTTCAATTTATACCAAATTAAGAGAGACTACTAAACTCAACTATGACTAAGAGTAGGAGGAAAAAGATGAGGGTAGCGGGACTTCATGTCGGTCTCGGCCTCCCATGTTGCACTCTCAACTAGGTGGTTTTTCCATAGGACTTTTACAGAGGCAACCTCTTTAATCCTCAACTTCTTAACTTGAAAATCTAGGATTTCGACCGGAACTTCCTCATAGGAAAGGTTCTCATTCACCCCTAAACCTTCTAGAGGGAGAATGGACACCGGGTCACCTATACACTTCTTTAACATAGAAAATGGAACACCTGGTGAACCGGGGCCAATTCTATGGGTAATGTCAACTCATAAGCGACCTTTCCGACACACTTCAAGATTTCATAAGGCCCAACATACCGGGGGCTAAGTTTTCCCTTCTTACCAAACCTCATCACCCCGTTGATGGGTGAGATCTTCAAGTAAACCCAATCACCTACATCAAATTCAAGATTTCTCTTTCTATTTTCGGCATAAGACTTTTGCCGACTATGAGCCATTTTCAACCTATCCCTTATAGGTTAAACTTTTTCCATAGCCTCATAGACTACCTCGGGACCAAGAAGAGCAAACTCACCTACTTCAAACCACCCAACCAGAGATCAACACCTTCTACCATAAATTGCTTCAAAGGGTGCCATAACAATACTCGAGTGGTAACTACTGTTGTAGGAAAATTCTATTACAGGTAGGTGGTCATCTCAATTACCTTTGAAGTCAATGACACACGCTCTCAACATGTCCTCTAGGGTTTGGATGGTGCGTTCCTCTTGACCATCCGTTTGAGGGTGAAATGCGAAACTAAGTTTCACTTGAGTACCAAGCCCACTGTGGAAAGACCTCCAAAAATGGGAAGTAAATTGGGCACCTCTATCCGAAATAATCAACAACAGGGCCCCACGCGATTTCACAATCTCCTTAATGTACAACTTAGCATAATCTTCCACCGAGTAAGAAACCTTGACGGGAAGGAAATGGGTTGATTTAGTCAATCTATCCACAATGACCCGTTCCACCAATAAATCTCACGTAAGTCGCGATATATTTTGGTGGCTCCCCGATGGATGGAGTATCGGGAACCATGGGCCTCCTCTAAGATTCTCTCTTAGGCCATCCATATCCGCCACGCATAATCTTCCTTAGTGCCTAAGAACCCCATCTTCTCCTTGAGAGAAAGTTTCTATTGCTTTGTTGAGAACCGACTCTTATAGTTCCATCAAAATAGGGTCAAGATGTTGCTTAGACTTCACATCAATAACAACCGATGACTCGGAATTATGACGGACCATGACACCTCCTTTTAGGGAATATTCAAGTCGGACACCCAACCTGGCTAGCCTATGTACATCACGGGCTAACTCCCTTTTCCCTTCTTCCACATGTGACACACTATCCATAGATATACGATTCAAAGCATCGGCAACCACATTTGCTTTTCCAGAGTGGTAAAGGACACTCATATCATAATCTTTTAAGAGTTCCAACCACATCCTTTGTCGAAGATTCAATTCTTTTTGGCTAAAAACATATTGAAGACTCTTGTGGTCGGTAAAGACATCCACATGTACCCCATAGAGTTAGTGTCTCCAAATCTTTAAAGCAAAGACTACGGCCGCTAGCTCAAGGTCATGAGTTGGATAATTCTTCTCATGCACCTTGAGTTGTCTCGAGGAATAAGCTATAACCATACTATGCTGCATGAGGACACAACCCAAACCCACTCGGAAAGCATCACAATATACTACAAACCCTTCGGTGCCCTCCGGTAAGGTCAAAATTGGAGCGGAGGTGAGCTTATCTTTCAACAATCTTTTCACAAGATTCCAACCATTCAAACTTGGGCTTCTTTGAGTTAAGGCCGTTAATGGAGATGCAATAGATGAAAATCCTTCAAGAAATCTCCGGTAGTAACCGGCCAAACCCCAAGGAGATATACTAGGTTGGATTAAACCCTTATCCAACAAATCTTAGAGTTGAGATTTTAATTCCTTCAACTCGGTCGGGGCCATCCGGTAAGGAGGGATTGAAATGGTTGTGTATCCGGCAATAAATCTATGCCGAAATCTATTTCCCGTTCGAGAGGAATCCCGGGTAAGTCATCGGGAAAGAATTCCAGAAAATCCTTCACTACGGGGACCGACTCCAAAGGAGGAATCTCGGACTCAAGATCCTTGACCCTCACAATATGATAGAGAAAACCCTTAGAAATCAACTTACAAGCTTTTAGACATGAAATGATCCTTCCCCTAGGAACGGAATTTCCTCCCTTCCATTCAAAAATGGGTTCATTAGGAAATTGAAACTTTACAATTCGGGTCCTACAATCTATGGATGCAAAACAATCATGAAGCCAATCCATCCCCAATATAACATCAAAGTCTAACATATCAAGTTCCACAAAATCAACCAAAGTGACTCTATTGGGAAAAGATTTGGGACAACCCCTATAAATTCTTTTAGCAACTATGGAATCACCCACCGGGGTAGAACCAAAAAGGGTTTATCTAAGACATCGGGAAGCATATCAAACTTTATATCCACTAAAGGGGTTACAAAAATCAAATTGGCAACGGGATCCAACAATGCATAAACATTTATTGAAAATACTTGCAACATACCGGTCATAACTGTAACAGCCCGTATTATGCATATGCTTATTCTATTCTTCTGATACTTGACATAAATTGTATTATGCATATGCTTATTCTATTCTTGTGATACTTGACATAAACCGTATTATGCATATGCTTATTCCATTCTTGTGATACTTGATTCTATATGGGTAATTGTTGGTAGATTGACCAAATCAGCGCACTTTTTGCCGGTCAAGACTAATTATACAGTCGAAGAATCTGCGAGGTTGTATATTAAAGAGATATTTCATCTACATGGAGTGCCAATCTCTATTATATCGGATCGGGGAGCTCAATTCACTGCAAATTTTTGGAAGTCATTTTAGAAGAGTTTAGGAACACAAGTGAATTTAAGTATAGCCTTTCATCCTCAAACAGACGGTCAGGCAGAGCGTACAATTTAAACACTTGAGGATATGTTGCGAGCTTGTATATTGGACTTCAAAGGTAGTTGGGATGATCATTTTCCATTGATTGAGTTTGCATACAACAATAGCTACCATTCAAGTATTAAAATGGCACCTTATGAAGCTTTATATGGTAGAAAATGTAGATCCCCAATTGGCTGGTTCGAAAAAGGTGAAACGGCCTTATTTGGGATAGATCTTATTCATCAAGCTATGTAAAAAGTCAAAGTGATACAACAACAACTAGAAACAGCTCAAAGTCGACATAAATCATATGCGGATGTTAGAAGGAGAGGACTAGAATTTTCTATAGGGGATTGGTTGTTCTTGAAGGTGTAACCAATGAAAGGGGTAATGAGGTTTGGTAAAAAGGGAAAGTTGAGTCCGTGCTATATAGGGCCATATAAGGTTATCCGAAGAATTGGCCAAGTTGCGTATGAGTTAGAGTTACCTCAAGGGCTTTTAACCGTTCATCCGGTGTTTCATGTCTCAATACTTCGAAAATGCGTAGGTGACCCATCTCGTATTACTCCTATTGAAGATGTACAAGTTACAAGAAATCTCACTTATGAAGAAGTACCCATTGCTATTCTGGATCAACATGTTAGGAAGTTAAGAAATAAAGAAGCAGCTTCTGTAAAAATATTATGGAGGAACCAACAAGTAGAAGAAGTTACATAGGAAGAGGAAGAAGCAATGAAATTGAATTATCCTCATCTCTTCCAAACCGATGAGAAAGATTAAAATGTTGAGTTGAGGCATTAACAAGTAAGTATAAGTCTATATTTTCAATGTGATTAATAGTAGTACTAACTTAGGCTTGAACTTGTTTGCGCTGGATACCGTGCTAACATTCGAGGATGAATGTTCTAAGGGGGGAGGATGTAACAGCCCGTATTATGCATATGCTTATTCTATTTTAGTGATACTTGACATAGCCTTATAGTATAGGTGAGGGACCATGTTTCTTATATGATTAGCGTTGGTTTAAACTAGCTCAGAAGGTGATGTGATACCTTGCACGTTGCAGCATGTGTACTACAAGTTATAACTCCAACGGAAGCATTTAAACTCGAGACAGGAAGGTGGTAATTGAGCTTAAAGTTGAAAGTTAAGTGCTAAGATAAAGAAAGAGAGATTAATAATTAGAGAATGGAATAATATAGGTGAGTTGCTTGCGTGACTTAACTAAGTTAGTAGGTGAAATGTAGGTGCATCACCTACTTTGACTTATTGACCAGTCCAAAGAACCAAGTAGATGCATCACCTACTTGAGCTATATGGATCTAGTTTAAAAAGGCCAAGGTTTATGGATTAGATTTGGCCCTATGCTAATGGACTCACTTGAGGCCCAAACTATGTTAAATCAACCAAAATGAAATTAAAGCCTAACAACCAAATCTGCCAAGGCCCAATATATTTAAGCCCAAGTGAAAGCTAGTAGGTACATCACCTAGTTTGACCTTTTGAGCTGCTTGATATACACAAGCAGGTGCATTACCTACTTGACCAATTAGTGGGTGAAAATAAATCTTTCTAGTGGATATTCTTAAAGGTGAAGAAAGCTCAATATAAAGATATATTGGCTACTATTCTTACTCATTTTAACACACATTATTGAGGATTAGCTCCAGCTCTTTCTCTCTCTTTTCTCTTAAGGATTAAACAACAGCCTTAAAGTTCTTCTAGGGTTCTTGAAGAAACCGTTATCTCTGCAAGAGAAGGTAAGTGAAAACCTTTATGGATTTAGCTCAATTCTCCCATGGATGATTAGTAAAACATGTTATTCATGCTCAAGTATAGGTATAAAGGCATAATATTTCCAGAAGCTACTGCTCACTTCCTTTGTTATTACAATATTTTTCTCTTCTTCTTTGGTTTAAGTGTGAAGGGAAGTTGAAGTTCTAGAGGAATTCAAGTTATAAGGAGAAGTTGCAGAAATTGAGGTAAGGTGACTGCTCCATTTTCTTCCTCCTTATGTATGAGTTTGAGTGAGGAATTATGGGTGTTCTGTCATAAAGAACTCAAGGGGGTGATGAGTTCAATAATTGGTTGTATGATAAAGAATACTTGAGGCTTATTTATGTGTATTGTTGTTGGTGCTGTTTGTATAATCTTGGAAAAGGATACATAATGTATGTATTTGGCAGAGAAGGAGGGTGTGGTGATACACATTGTTTTAAGGGCTGTATGGGCTCATTATCCATCAAAGTTAGCTACTGTTTTACAAGGCTCACGGTGTGATGGCTGCTAATTTAAATTTATCGTGACTTATATTGTATATTAAAACCTAAAAAGGGAGGCTGAATCGTGATAGTTGTATTTATCAGAAAATAAGGTTTGTAAGGCTATTCGATTCAATATTCTTCGGCATGAAATCTGATATTTGAGATTAATATCTATAAGTGAATTTCCTAAGTTCTATTCCTATTAAAGGAAACATAGTGGAAACATATGATCTCCAATTAGCTAACAATATTTTCTCCCCCTCCTTAGTGTATAGAATTACTTCATTATATGTTTAGTACTCTATACTTGAGTAATTATCCTCCTATGTGTTGGTATAGAAATAGTATTTGCAAAAGCAAGTTTGTTGAATCCTCCTCTTAGCCAGTTGAAGTCAATTATGTCATTTAAGCTCACAAGTAATACATTAATGGTACATAGCTCCTTATGTCATTGTTACTACCTTGAAGTATTATTTTCATGTCTTCTACTACTGGTCCGTAGTTCCAAATATAAAAAATAATTATGACCACCAAAATAGGAATCTCAAAGATTAAAGAATCTAAGTAAAGAAATTTGTATAATTAAGAGTGGCAGCTCAGGGGCGAAAGCCTAGCATGGGCTGATCCCAATTTGTGTAATTATGATGACCGCATCCCAGGGGTTAAAATGCCTAGAATGGGTCATCCTCTTCTACCACTGATCAGCTGGTCATTCGTATCGCATGCCTTATAAAGATCATAACACACAGAAAGGTAAAGACAACAATGTAACATACATGATCCCACAAGAGTTAACAAAGGTGATCTTCTATTCTGATTTATGCACACATATATTGATACTTGGTTTCATTTGAACTCTTATTTTATATATGTTATTGCCTTATATTTTCAGTACATTTTCTTGTACTGACGTCCCTCGCGGGGGACGCTGCATTTCATGCTGCAGGCACAGGTAGTTCAGCTAGTAGACCTCCTCGGTAGGAGCACACGACACTCAACTACTTTTGGTGAGCTCCAGATTGATTCAGAGCTTTACTGAGTCTTTGATAGATTCATTTTGGGTATTGTATCGTAGTTAAGAGTAAGGAAAGGTCTGTCCCGACCTACTCAAAGGTTTTCTATCTTTTAAAGGCTTTGTAGACCTATGTTTATGGTTCAGTTGCATCTTAACAAGTTATGGCCTCAACGGCCAAGTCCTATGTGAACTTGTCAAAAGATTGTCATAGTTATGTGCATAGTATACACAGGTTACACGTTGGTTCTCTCGGGCCTAGAGAGCATCGGGTTCCTGTCCGTCCTAATGGGATTTGGGACGTGACAAAAGTGGTATCAGAGCAGGTCATCCTAGGGAGTCTACAAAGCAGTGCCTGTGTAGAGTCTTGCTTATGAAAGTGTTGTGCACCACATTTATAAAATAGGAGGCTACGGGAGATATAGGAGTTGTCTCCTTTCTTTCATTTCTTAGATCGTGCGATAAAACCAGTGTTGTAAGCAAATCATATCTAATTCCTACATTGTTTTTATTATAGCAAGGATGCCGATTACGAGAATGAGCAAAAGTACTGGTAAGCGAGTAGATGTGGCTGCCCAAGAAGGGACTAGCCAACAACTACCTAGTCAAGCTGTACAAAGTGAGGCTCAAGATGAGTCTCCCTCACAGACTTCCTCGACCTCTCCATCTCCAGAAGATCTAAGGAGGGAAGTTGCACCTCAAGAACCCCTTATTAATGCTACCGAGCAAGACTTGAGGAATGCGATCCAATTATTGACTGGTATAGTTGCTGGCCACGGCCAAAAGCAAGAAGGTCCAATTGTAGGTACTAGTGGTATAGATAGAGCAGTTGGCACACAGCTACGTGATTTCATTAATTTAGACCCTCCATCATTCACCGGGTCAGATCCTAATGAAGATCCACAAGATTTTATAGATCATATCCAACGCACTTTCGATGTTATGCACGTAAGTGGTAAAGAAGCGCTCAAGCTAGCAGCATATAGATTAAAGGGTGTGGTTGTATTGTTCTATGAAGCTTGGAAGCAATCTAGGGGAACAGATGCACCATCAGCGACATGGAAAGAGTTCAAAAAGGCATTCCTTGACCATTACGTGCCATTGGAGATCCGAGAGGCCCGTGCGGATCAATTCTTAAATCTCCACCAAGGAAGTATGAGCGTGAGAGAGTACTGTCTCAAATTTAATTTCTTGGCCAGATGCACCTACTGTAGTAGCTACTATGGGGGTTAGAGTTCATAGATATGTAGATAGATTAGATTCATATCTGGTTAGAAATTGTACCATTTCTTCGTTGAATAAAGATATGGCTATAGCAAGGATGCAAGCTTTTGCGCAAAAGTTGGAGGATCAAAGGCAAAGAAGAAGGACACAAGAGTCAGAAACAGGGCATTCTAAGAGGGCCAGATCCATGGGGCAGTTTACACCATCCCAAGGTGAGTTTAGGCCTCAGTTCTTTAACAGACCGCCTAGGCCACCCTCTTCCTACTCTACAGCTAGTGCCCCACCTCAGTTTCAAGAGTCTTGGGGCAATCAGTTTCGGAAAAGAGGTGAAAGCCAAGGTTCACAAACAACAGGGTACCAAGAGCAGGGAAGTATGAGCCAATCAAGACCTCCTCGACGGTCTTGTAAACAATGTGGAATAAATCATTTAGGTGTATGTCGGTTTGGGACAAATGTTTGTTTTTAGTGTGGTACACTAGGTCATATGATGAGAAATTTCCCTCATAGGGGTGTGGGTGGTGTGGCACAACCTACTAGATCAATTGATGCATCCTCATCATCAACACCTTTTTTAGGTAGGGGACAAATGCCTACTGGTCATGGTAGAGGAGCTAAGGGAGCAGCCAGTTCTAGTGGAGTTCAGAATCGCACATATGCTCTCGGGGATCGACAAAATTTAGAAGCCTCACTGGATGTGGTTACAGGTACATTGTCCATCTTTTCACTTATTGTATATATATTAATTGATTCGAGGTCTACACTATCATATGTTACTCCATTGATTGTTGAAAATTTCAAAAGAACACCAGAATTATTAGTGAAGCCATTTGAAGTGTCTACACCGATTGGTGAGTCTATTATAGCTAGAAGGGTTTATCATAATTGTATTGTAACTGTTTGTGATCGTGATACATTGGCTGACCTTGTTGAGCTAGAAACGGTGGATTTTGATGTTATAATGGGTATGGATTGGTTAGCTTCTTGTTATGCCACGGTGGATTGCCGAACTAAGATGCTGCATTTCCATTTTCCAAAAGAGGTCGCTCTTGAATGGAAAGGTAATATTGGGACACTAAGAGGTAAATTTATTTCTTATCTTAAGGCAAAGAAGATGATGTCCAAAGGATACATATGTCATCTAGTGAGAGTGTAAAATATAGATGTTGAACCACCATCTCTTCAATCAATTCCAGTGGTAGATGAATTTCCCGATGTATTTCCTGAAGATCTTTCGGGTTGCCTCCAGAATGAGAAATAGAGTTTGGTATTGATGTGATTCTAGATACTCAACCTATATTCATCCCTCCATATAGAATTGCCCCGAAAGAATTACGGTAGTTGAAGGAGCAATTAAAAGAGTTACTAGATAAAGGATTCATAAGGCCTAGTATGTCCCATGGGGAGCACCAGTTTTATTTGTACGTAAGAAAGATGGCTTGTTAAGAATGTGTATCAACTTCCGGCAGTTGAATAAGGTAACGATTAAGAACAAATATCCCCTCCTTAGAATTGATGATTTGTTTGATCAGTTACAAGGTGCTAGGTGTTTTTCAAAAATCGACCTGAGGTAAGGTTATCACTAAGTGAGGGTCAAAGACAAAGATATACCAAAGACAGCTTTCCGAACACGGTATGGTCATTTTGAGTTTTTAGTCATGTCATTCTATTAAAGATTAAGAAGAATGTACAACAGGGTATGACAAAGGCATTTGAGCTTATGCAAGAGGGAGTACTTCGAAGTCAAAATAGATTGTGTGTACCTAATGTAGATGAATTAAGAAAGAGGATTATGATGGAAGCACATCATTCGAGATATTATGTCCAACCGGGGTCAACTAAAATGTATCATGACTTGAAAGAAATGTATTAGTTGGGGACATGAAGAAGAACATTGCAGAATTCGTGGCTCAATGTCCCAATTGTCAACAAGTAAAAGTAGAGCACCAAAAGCCCGGAGGTTATATACAGCGTATAGAACTTCCAATTTGGAAGTGGGACATGATCAACATGGATTTTTTCACTGGTTTACCTCGTTCATTTCAGAAGTTTGATTCTATATGGGTAATTGTTGATAGATTGACCAAATCAGCGCACTTCTTGCCGGTCAGGACTACTTATACAGTCGAAGAATATGCGAGGTTGTATATTAAAGAGATATTTTGTCTATATGGAGTTCCAATATATATTATATCAGATCGGGGAGCTTGTATTACTCCTACTGAAGATGTACAAGTTACGAGAGATCTCACTTATGAAGAAGTACCCATTGCTATTCTGGATCAAAATGTTAGGAAGTTAAGAAATAAAGAAGTAGCTTTTGTATAATATTATGGAGGAACCAACAAGTAGAAGAAGTTACATGGGAAGCGGAAGAATCAATGAAATTGAAGTATCCTTATCTCTTCCAAACCGATGATAAAGATTAAAATGTTGAGTTGAGGCGGTAACAAGTAAGTATAAGTCTATATTTTCAATGTGATTAAAAGTAGTACTAACTTAGGCTTGAACTTGTTTGGGCAGGACAACAGTGCTAACATTCGAGGACGAATGTTTTAAGGGGGGAAGGATGTAACAGCACGTATTATGCATATGCTTATTCTATTCTTGTGATACTTGACATAGCCTTATAGTATAGGTGAGGGACCATGTTTCTTATATGATTAGTGTTGGTTTAAACTAGCTTGGAAGGTGATGTATCAGCCTTGCACGTTGCAGCATGTGTACTACAAGTTATCACTCCAACAGAAGTATTTAAACTCGAGACGAAAAGGTGGTAATTGAGCTTAAAGTTGAAAGTTAAGTGCTAAGTTAAAGAAAAAGATATTAATAATTAGAGAATGCAATAAAATAGATGAGCTGCTTGCTTGACTTAACTAAGCTAGTAAGTGACAAGTAGGTGCATCACCTACTTTGACTTATTGACCAGTCCAAAGAACCAAGTAGGTGGATCACCTACTTGAGCTATATGGATCTAATTAAAAAGGCCAAGGTCTATGGATTAGATTTGGCCCTATGATAATGGACTCGCTTGAGGCCCAAACTATGTTAAATCAACCAAAATGAAATTAAAGCCTAACAACCAAATCTGCCAAGGCCCAATATATTTAAGCCCAAGTGAAAGCTAGTAGGTACATCACCTAGTTTGACCTTTTGAGCTGCTTGATATACATAAGCAGATGCATCACCTACTTGACCAATTAGTGGCTGAAAATGAAGCTTTCTAGTGGATATTCTTAAAGGTGAAGAAAGCTCAATATAAAGATATATTGGCTGCTATTCTCACTTATTTTAACACACATTAATGAGGATTAGCTCCAACTCTTTTTCTCTCTTTTCTCTTAAGGATTAAACAGCAGCCTTAAAGTTCTTCTACGGTTCTTCAAGAAACCCTCATCTCTGCAAGACAAGGTAAGTGAAAACACTTATGGATTTAGCTTAATTCTCCCATGGATGATTAGGAAAACATGTTATTCATGCTCAAGTATAAGTATAAAGGCATAATATTTCCAGAAGCTATTGCTCACTTCCTTTGTTATTAAGATTCGTTTCTCTTCTTCTTTGATTTAAGTGTGAAGGGAAGTTGAAGTTCTAGAGGAATTCAAGTTATAAGGAGAAGTTGCAGAAATTGAGGTAAGGTGACTGCTCCATTTTCTTCCTCCTTATGTATGAGTTTGATTGAGGAATTACGGGTCTGCTGTCATAAAGAACTCAAGGGGGTGGTGAGCTCAATAATTGGTTGTATGATAAAGAATACTTGTGGCTGTTTTATGTGTATTGTTGTTGGTGTAGTTTGTGTAATCTTGGAAAAGGATACATAATGTATGTATTGGGCAGAGAAAAAGGGTGTGGTGATACACATTGTTCTAAGGGCTGTATGGGCTCATTATTCGTCAAAGTTAGCTACTGTTTTACGAGGCTCACGGTGTGATAGCCACTAATTTAAATTTATCATGACTTATATTGTAGATTAAAACTGAAAGGGGAGGCTGAATCAAGATAGTTGTATTGATCAGAAGATAAGGTTTATAAGGCTATTTGATTCAATATTCTTCGGCATGAAATCTGATACTTGAGATTAATATCAATAAGTGAATTTCCTAAGTTCTATTCCTAGTAAAGGAAACATCGTGGCAGCGTATGATCTCCAAATAGCTAACAATATTTACCCCCTCTCCTTAGTATATAGAATTACTTCATTATACGTTTAGTACTCTATACTTGTGTAATTATCCTCTTATGTGATGGTATAAAAATAGTATTTGCAAAAGCAAGTTTGGTGAATCCTCATCTTAGTCAGTTGAAGTCAATTGTGTCATTTAAGCTCCCAAATAATGCATTGATGTTACACAGCTCCTTATGTCATTGTTACTGCCTTGAAGTATTATTTTCATGTTTTCTACTACTGGTCCGTAGTTCCAAATATCAAAAATGATTATGACCACCAAAACAACAATCTCAAATATTAAAGAATCTAAGTAAAGAAATCTTTATAATTCAGGGTGTCATCTCAGGGGCGAAAGCCTAGCATGGGCCGATCCCGATTTGTCTAATTATGAGGACTGCATCCCAGAGGTTAAAATGCCTAGAATGGGCCGATCCCAATTTTTGTAATTATGAGGACCGCATCCTAGGGGTTAAAATGCCTAGCATGGGTCATCCTCTTCTACCACTGATCAGTTGGTCATTCGTATCACATGTCTTATAAAGATCATAACACACAGAAAGGTAAAGACAAGAATGTAACATACATGATCCCACAAAAGTTAACAAAGGTGGTCTTCTGTTCTGATTTATGCACACATATATTGATACTTGGTTTCATTCGAACTGTTATTTTATATATGTGATTGCCTTACATTTTCAGTACATTTTCTCGTACTGACGTCCCTCGCGGGGGACGCTGCATTTCAGCTAGTAGACCTCCTCGGTAGGAGCACATGACACTCAACTAATTTTGGTGAGCTCCAGATTGATTCGGGGCTTTACTGAGTCTTTGGTAGATTCATTTTGGGTATTGTATCGTAGTTAAGAGTAAGGTGGGGTATATCCCGACCTACTCAAAGGTTTTCTATCTTTTAGAGGATTTGTAGACTTATGTTTATGGTTTAGTTGCGTCTTAACAAGTTGTGGCCTCAACCGCCAAGTCCTGTTTATAAGTTTTGGGTCTACTTATGTTTGTTCGTATCGCTGCATCCTATGTGAACTTCTCACAAGATTGTCATAGTTATATGCATAGTAAGCACAGGTTACATGTTGGTTATCTCGGGCCTAGAGGGCATCGGGTGCATGTCCGTCTTAATGGGATTTGGGACGTGACAAAAACATTCGGAGAGCTCTCTTGATCACCTTGGGATTGGAGAGCATAGAAGCGATTCTTCTTAAGAGCATCGGGATTTGGGCCATTTGCTTGTTCTTGAGCATTTTTCCTTCCTTGAGCCTTTAGCATAAAGCAGTCCCTCCTCATATAGCCGCTCTTACCACAACCATAGCAATTACCCGTGCCAACTAGGCACTTGCCTTTATGTTTTCGACCACACTTTGTACAAATAGGCTTCTCAACATAAGGACCACCACCTCTTGCTTCTTGAGGCTTGAGGGTAGACACTTTACCTTTGTTAACCTTTGGAGTGCTAGGAGGACCTAAACTTCTTTTTGAACTTTGGCTTATCTTGGATTTCAAACCTAACCTTAGAAGAATTTCCATCATCGGCCCTTGACCTCTTCAATTCTCTACCAACTTGCTCAAGCTTTTGTTCCTCAATTTGCTTGGCATGAACCATAAGGCGAGAAATGTCCATGCTTGGGATTAGCATAGCCAACCTACATTCATTCACCACAAGATCGGATACCCCCTTGAGGACATACTCCTTCACACTCATACCCCTTTGACGGAGGTTGATGAATTCTTGCATTTTCCTCTCCCTTAGTTCCAAGGGAAAAAACCTATCAAGAAACGCCATCTTGAATGTAGCCCAACTTATTGGACCCTCTCTAATAGGTCTCCCCTCCTTCCATTTTTCATGCCACACTTGTGCCACATCTTTGAGTTGATAGGCGGCTAACTCCGCCTTTTCTTGAGAAGACACACCCATAGCCTCTAGAACCTTAAACACTTCATCAATGAACCCTTGTGGATCTTCTTCCACTTTGGAACCAAAGAAAGTAGGGGGATTCATCCATGTGAAATCCCTTATCCTAGAAGCGGTACTGCTAGCATTGGGGTTCACTTGCACCCTAGCATCCCTTGCAACTTGACTGGCTAACACTTGAGTCAAATTATGAATAGCCGACCTTATCTCAACATTAGACATAGCCCCTTCTTCAATAGGAACTTGAGGGTTTTGAGGAGCTTGAGGGGGAACCGCCTCATTCACATTCTCCTCACCGGCCCTCCTTGTGTTGTTCCTTCTTGTATTCATTGCCTATAAGCACAAGAGAAGGATTAGAAGAAAGGGAATAAATAGAGTTAAGACTCTTAGGCACGACTATGGAATAACAAAAGAGTGAAAGTTCATATGCATCTCGTAGCCTCTCATTCATAAGTGTGGCGCGCTTCATACCCATGAACAAGACTCTACTCGACGTGGTATCTTGTGACATGAATCCTACATTATTCTCAACCTTATGCTCTGATACCAAGTTTGTAATGACCCAAGAGCACCCCCTAGTCATTACCGGCGTATTCAACCTTGAAGAGGTCTTATACAAGCCCTTAGCATTTGTCATAACATGTATCATAGAATAAAATCAAGGAAGTTCAACTTCACTTCATATATGAAAAATGGAATCTAACTTCGTCACAATGCACCATCTAGACATAGAAGTATCAAAATTGGACTTTGCCCTTACTTCTATAAGAAGTCTTGCAAATAGGAAGTACAACAATGTCTTTTAACATAAGCAAAGAACTAAACATAGAAGCTAGATCATGGGATCTTGTCCTCGGACTTGAGGACTCACCAACTTGGGAAGCAACTCCAAGCGTTTTGAGAAGTAAGCATGAATCCTCAACGTCCCGAACCTAAATGTTTGGGAAAAGGGAGAAAATATGGGTTAGTACAACACACGTACTAAGTATGGCTACTATGCATAAAAACCATTGAAACATGCATAAAAGGACATTTTATTCAACACATGCTTTTTGCCAAGTAAATCCAATATGCACACATATTAAGTATCATAGGTCAAACCATCGTAATATCATCCCAACATGTAGACAGCCCAAGCAATACTAGTGCAATGCAAAGAATAGAACCCCATAACCCTATTCAAAGCCAAGTATCACATTAAGCAACCTACTTCATGCATACATTCATAAGATCATATTTCATCATAACTTACCATATTCATCATGATCATACATAACATAGCTTCAACATACATAAGTCATATTGATCATAATAATAAGAGAACACTACTACAACCATCTCTTAGGATCCCACAAGTGCAATGTGCAAGAGAAGTCCCATACCATCCCTTAAACTATGTAAAAACCCTTAAGAAATCCCTAGTAAGAGTTCACACCTTTCATACTTTCATTTACTTTTACATTAGGGAAATATTGCAAAAACCGACATAGACCATCAGAGCTACATGGAATCCAGTGTTCTACTCCCACACCGAAAAGAGAGTGTTAACACTTGCCTAAGGTGTAACCATTCGTACATAGCTATCTAGTTGGATCCATTCAGCTAGAGTACTATGTGGGCACATAGTTAAGGGTCAAGGAGATTGCTTCTAGAAACCCTAAATTACTAAACGTGGGGGTTTCCATCTCATGAGACAACACATACCGTAGGTAATCCGAATATGCTAAACATGAGGAAACCCATGTGGGGAGCCGGACTTACTAAACGTGAGACCCCCATCTCATTTGCATGCCCTTTCAGTGCTAAGCATCTGATTCCCTTTTGTAATCAACTTTAGTCATCACATAAGTTCACATTAGCCTTTAATAGACCCTTATGTAGACATCATACCGTAATAGCAAGTGAGTAAACCTTTCACTTGACATTACACTACAATCATTAGAACTACCTTTCAATCATATAGCAATCATACCATACTATACATACATACGTCATAGCAAATACAAGTGTAGATGGTTAAGGATGAGGAAACTAGGTTATCAACACCACAATAACACATTAGGTATAGCATCATTACAATCTAAGTAATTCACCTTTCATACTTAAGTTCGAGGAAGAACTAACCTTCATACCTTCTTTCCCTTCGTGGGACATCCATACTTCAATTACCAAGCTATTCATAACCAATACATAATACAAGGTAATTCATGAAGTAATAACATAATCACATAAATATAAGCAATTGATATATTCCCTTCATAGCCTTCAAGGCTTTATTCAAAGACTCAACCCTAATTTCATAAAAATTATACATAACATAGGGTAGAATCATCATAAAAACATGAATTACATAATATCACATTCAATTCATAGCCTTCAATCAATATCCAACACAAACTAGGGTTAGAATTAGGAAAAGAAGGAGAAACATGGATCTCATGGGGAATTCTTTAAGAAACTACCAATACAACATAAATTCATCCATAATTGTTCATATAACATCAATCAAAGTCATTTTATAACATCAATTTTACTTTAGAAAGAAGACCCGCATTTTTGGATTGAAACCTAGAAATTGGAGATTTTGAAATTCATCTTGAAGGGGCCTCTTGGGGAAAGGAATCCAAAGAGTGATAAGAAAACATACCTTATTGATGAATTAACCACGAAAATCTGAGTTGAAACCTTGGAGAGTTGGTCTTGTTCTTGAAGTTCCAATCTTCTTCAATGGAGTTCTTGAGAAGAGAGAGAGTAAAGAGAAGGAGGAACTTTAGGTTTAGATCTTTGGGGTTTTGTGTTTGAGTGATAAAAGAGAGGTAAATTGACTTAAAAATCATTATATACATGTCCACTAAAGTACCCTAAATACCCCTCAGTTAAATGGACTTTGTAATGAAGTAAAAATAGATATATGAATTTCTACATTTTTGTCACAGAAAAAGTCCGCGACGCGGAGATGTTCTATCACACCCCAACCCTAGGTTAGGCGGACAAGTATCATATGAACACATGCTTTACAAGTGACCTATGATGAAGTAAACTACTATGCAAATAGATTTACTAATGATAAGTTTCGTGTACAGTACATGTCGACTAGCTGAATCGATACATGTGACAAGTGAAACTATGAATATATGATAGCTTTACAGTGTCTACAAACCCTCTACTATGCGTGACTGTACCACTATAAAAATCTGCATAGTAAAGACCTAGAAAATCCCCGAATCAACCTAGAGCTCACCAACAACCGCTGAGTATCATGTGCTTCTATTGGGGAGTTCTACTAGTTGAATATATGTACCTGCAGCATGAAAGACAGCGTCCCCAATAAGGGACGTCAGTACGAAAGAATGTACTGAATATGTCAGGTATAATACAACCATATGTAAAACGAAAGCTCAAGTTAAACCAAATTCAAATAGATAAGGATTCGAGACCACATTCACTTATACGTGTGGAATCCTGTATGTTACATTCTTTTCTTTACTTTTCTGTGCGTTATAATTTTATAAGACATATGATACAATGACCAACAAATCAGTGGTAGAAGAGGATGACCCATGCTAGACATTTTAACCCATGGGATGTTGTCCTCATAATTCCGCAAATTGGGATCGGCCCATGCTAGGCATTCGCCCTTGAGCTGCCACCATTCTATATCAATTGGGATTGGCCCATGCTAGGCTTTCACCCCTGAGCTGCCACCTGTCTATACCAATAGGGATTGACCCATGCTAGACATTTACCCCTGGGCTGCCACCCATAAATATATAGATTACTTCACTTAGATTCTTTAACCTTTGAGATTGTTGTTTTGATGCTCATAACTCTTTTGAGATTGTTCTTTTGATGATGATAACTCTTTTGAGATTGCTATTTTGGTGGTCATAATCATTGTTAGGATTTGGAACTATGGACCATTAGCAGAAGACATGAATATGGACTTACAATAATAACAATGACATGGGAAGCAAATGTGACACCAATGTAATACTTAGGAGCTTATATGACTCAATAAGCATTTTGACATCTCACATTGAAGCACATATCAAGTGAAGACATTTAACATTCAGCCAAGAGATTTGAACTCTATATGATAGCCAAATACTCCATAACTAATATCAAATACACGGTATACATAAACGTGGAACCAAGGGAGAACGTGGGCAGATTCAACTTAAGGACGAATACATATTCCAAGTAAGTACATATAAAATGTACAATAGAGCAAGTAGGGATCTTGTGAGGTAACATTATAGTCTAATACAATGGGAGTAATAACCAATAAAGGGAACATATGAACATGTGAAAAGATGACATATATGATGGAATAGACAATTGAAGAAAGTTGGCAAGATATGGGCAAATTGTATATCCACCATATAAACATATGTACCATGTGTAATCTAGGTTACGTGCATCCTAAATACTTGGTAGAGTAAGTAAGCACGTACATTTAGTAATAAACTCATATTAGAGTACTCACTTTAATTCTTTAAGGACTAGGAACTGCAACTATGGATCAGTCACTACCAAAGGACACTTAGAAAGCTTACTTTGTAGTGCAAGTGTAGGTTTCATGCCAAAGAAATAGCAAATCAAATAGCCTAACATACCTTGCTATACAATTCAAAAAGTATTACTTAGGCTCCTTCTCTTCAGATCACTAATCTACAATAAAATAAGTTGTAAGACTAGTATTAGTAGCGAATCAATCAATTTGAGCTACTTGATCTCACCAAAATAGTAACCAAGTAGTAAGCATGTAATCTACCTAGCCAATGTTTTCTTTCCTTTCCTTTCCCTTTAATCATGTTTCTATATTGTACAACCTTTGTATCAGGTCCTCCCCAAAACTCCCAGCAATATTTATGTCCTTTAACGTCTCCATAACCTCCCCGCACATCCAGTTACATCCCTTATTATACATACGTAAAACAATCTGTAAACATAATAATGTAACGGAAGCAATATGAATCATGGTTTCTGATCACCAGGACTTGAAGAACTAATATTACTTTTGAAGTGCTCAAACAAGCTCATAACTAAATTTAAAGTGGACTCATCTCCATGGTTGGCCCAACATGCACTAACCACCAGAACATCCTCCCCAATAATACACCATAGGGAGGAACATTTATAACTCACTTACACATACCAAATTTCCTAATTAACTCAAGAACAAGAGGGAGAAAATTGCAGTAGCTTACCTTGCTGGACAGAACTACCACTTGCTAAGACTTGGATTCTTCAAGGTAAAGATTGTGCTCCTCAACTTGTCTTAACTTATACCTTCCAATAGAATCAACTCCCTAATATTCAAGAACCCTAATGGTATTTAATGGCTGGTATATAAATCTAAGAGAGAGAAGAGAGAAAGCTCTAGAAATCAGATTTTTTATCAAAGTAAAAATGGTTGGAAAAAGTTGATATCAATCCCTTTAAAAGGGACCTATTTTGGCCGACTTTCTCACTCATTTTGGGCCATAAATTATCAAGTAGGTGATCCACCTACTTGGACTTTTCACTTGGGCCTTTTTGGACTTAAGCATATTGGGCCTTTGCTGTCCATTTTCCCCTTATTCTTCTATTCAACTTGGGCAAGATTAATGCAAGTATGTGGTAGTGTACTTGGCCCAATAACATGGTCAAAAAAGTCTTAGTAGGTGATGCACCTACTTAATCCCTTGGGCTGGTCAACAAGTGAAAGTAGGTGATGCACCTACTTGTCACCTACTATCTTAAGTGTAGTCAAATAAGCACCTCAATATTTTATTCCATTTCTATATTTTAATATCTTTTATTAACTTAAAAATTATATACACTATGTCACTTTAAACTTTAGACTCAAATACCACCTTATGATCTTAAGTTTAAATACTTCCATCGATTTCAACTTAATCAGGTCACATTAAAATCTTCGGACAGTTCGCTTTAAACATATTATATTGTCACTAGTTGCATAGGAAACCGAGTCCAGAACTATACCACAAGGGGTGTTACATCCTCCCCCCTTATGATCATTCGTCCTTGAATGATAGGTGCACCTGATAGTTCGGTTAATCTTGGAGTTTCATATAGAGATTTGCGAGAGTTCCCATTTAAATAGGTCTATCAACAATCCATAGACTAATCGAAAACACGTATAGACAAGTCTAACATGACATCTCAATAGATATGGTTCATGAAATAATAATATGACAAGTTAAAACCCTTTCTTGACCATGTAATTCACTAAAGATACACAAGTAGAACTCATACAAATAAGGACTTTAATATACCTAAACAAAACACGTGCAAATGACATATCAAATAAACAAATTCTAGTAGGATTTATGATCATATAAGGGGACCACATGATCTCAGATCCTTTTGTTGATGTTTAGAATGAAGAGGGGTATTTAGGATCTCTACCATCTTCTATTCCCAACTACCTTGTGTTATATTATATTCCTTCCACGATACTTCAATGGATGTTAAACATTTTGAGCTTAGCTTCTGGGACTTATCAATCAAGAATAACTATAGTATCTCCAAATTTTTTTGTATATGGAACGGACACATAAAATCATAGGCCTGATCTATCGGGGCTCTACTTTCCCTTCTCTTTTATCTTATGATGCTTTTCAAAGGTGAGTCTTATAAGAACGCGTAGCTGTTAATATAAACTGTAAAGTTTTATGCCACACCTTCGGATAAGGCATTATGCTAAGTTATTTATCTATGGTTGTGATAAAATTTACATATATCCCCAACCTTTTCTGGTCAAAATCTTCACTACATAATGATACAAGGAGATGATTTCCAAAATTGTTCAAAACTCAAGTCAATAAACACAGAGAGGCATAGCATACAGATAAATAAGTCACATTAACACATAGGAAGATTAGCACAAAAGGGAGCACATAATATATGGGCATTACGCTATAGAAATATGTGGTGTACACGTGCATGTGAACTATAAGGTAGCATGTGAGCAAATGAACTATAGGGCATCTAGGAAATGGACTAGATGAGCACATGATGTATGAGTACTAAAGCTACGGAATATATAATATGTAAGCAAGTAGACTATAAAACATGTAGACATAAAATAAAATGAACTACGAAACACAAATCACATTGAGCAAGTGTGTTATATCGCATGGATAGGTGGACTAACATGTCAATGAGTACACATATGAAATATGAGAAAGTGAGCACATGACACATGTCCAAAAAAGCTATAAGGCCTGTATTGTTTAAGCAAGTATGCTACAAGGCATGTAAAATATATAGAAATGGCCATATGATCAATTAGCCTGCAGTACCCACACAATATGGATAAGTGACATGAACAAAGTAACCAGTGCAATAAATAACATATTGGGAAAACGTCGTACGAAAACATATAGCAATAAACAAGGGTGCTCCGAAGCGGATAACACTTATACGCAAGCATTCTATGACATTAGGTAACCTGTGAGAAAGTAATCCACAAAGGGAAAATGACATACAAATGGATAAGTTATAGAACATGCAACATGTATAATGATATAAGAAACCATCATTGGAATCTATGAGTTATTCTATAGAACCACTCTACTATGTTAAGGTCAAACACACTATCTTAAGAGTTAAGTCGTGGGTGGGATAGTGCTGCTCATATTCTTACTCACCTTAAAGCACATACAATTGATTTACCTATCTACTCTCTTCACTCTCCTAAGAACTCTTTTAGGTGTTCAACTATTGGAGATTGGCTTCCTTCTACGTCAATATAAATACTACAGTTAAGATAGATAAAAAAATCCTCAATAGTTCATCTATTGGAGTAGGAGGCCGAGGTCATTTTTACCTTCATTACTAGCTTGTGTTATATCAAGCTCAATATATGGTGCCTTTTGAAGGTCATAATAGAAAATAAATAGTGAAGCTTGAACGCACCATGAAACATGAACTCTAATAACATGTAAATGTCAGGTACCTATAAAGTTATATTATGATTCATAACGTCTTAGAATTGGCCGCTTTAGGCTTAACTAGATAGGTCTGGTCATGCTAATAGATTTCCTCTTTTTTTTATAACAAGTGAGGGTGGTCTGACTCTTTTCCCATTCAAGTAGCAAATAAGAACAAATAGCATGTGAGCATTTTTTCCTCTCCCTTAACTGGACTATGACTGACGAATTACTTCAGGCATATATTAAATGAATCTTGTGGTAGCCCTATTCAATTTGATGGAACTCTCTACATGTGTATAATGCCCTACTTCTCTTTTGTACTAATGATGTAGATGAACTAGGTCCATGTATCTTCTATCTAGGTAACCTTTCTATTCCTCTCTTTTTTCTTGTTGTTATCAAGACCAAAGATCAAGACTTGACTCAATACTAGAATGACATCTCTGTCTGACAAAGGTTCACAAAGTTGTTCCCGGGTGTGCCATTATAACTAGTTAGGGTTGAAGAGTTGATACCCTTTTATTGCATCGTACACTTTGCAACCTCTCTTTCATAAATACCTATCCCACTCTTCTCTAGCATCCTTATATCACCCCTACTCCTATGTTTAGGAAATTTGACATATCACATCTCTTTCTAACTAGAAACTCTACGTACATATTTGGCCTGTGTAATTCAAGCTTCATTCTCACATGTTTCCTATCTAACAAGTACCTTTTGATCAAAACTAATAGCTTCATGCACTCTAATCCCACTATGTACAACCTAACTAATCACAACTTATGTCTAACCAATCAATTTTCCTTTTGTTAACCATACCCTTTAGTCACATCCTAATCCTCTCTAGCTAAAACATAGATCATAATAGGGACTACCATACATATATCATTTTCAGCAATTGGCACACATATCCCTAAGTTTTATAACCTTGAAAAGAATACAAATGTTATTAGTACTTACTCGAGGTTGTTGGCACATACTATATAAAAGCCAAATATTAACATACTCGGGATAATATATGGTGAGAATTTAGTCCTTGTCAGCCAATTAGGGGTATCTCTAGTAACACTATTGCACTGATATATCCACCTATCAAATTGTGCCACTGCCTTCTTCCAACTAAAAGAAACTGGTTCAACATCATCAATTTCGAGAACATGTGTAACGATGAAAATTCTATAGATATCACAAACTAAGAACAAGTGTCCTCTATAGGAATAGATCCTATAAGTATGGAGGAAATATAGATCCCAAGAGTTGGTTACATCCTCCTTAGAAGATGTGCATGTTAATGCTACAACTCATATATGTAACTAGGTAACCAATCATTGTTTAAGCATATACTATATCTTTCTCAGTTGAACCAATGTGATACAAATGGTACAAATGGAACTTAAAATGCAAATAACATAAAAGCCTTTACATACCTTGTGTAGTGAGATGGTCGAATAAAATAAGCTCAATCTAGTATAAATTTTGGTAACTTAAGATACTTTATGTATGTTACAAGTTGACACTTTAACGGTCCTTAACCATAGTAAGCATAATACGAATAACATGATCAGGTACAAGTGGAAATTTATTTTTTAATTTTGCTCTATTGCACGATCTGGATAATAAAGGAAGGTAACATTTCCTAAATGTCCAAGTAGACCCCTATTTATAAATGTGGCGCGCAACGCATTCATAAGTAGGGCTATACTAGACACGGCTTTATAAACTCCCTAGGACAAACTGCTCTGATACCACTTTTGTCACACCCCAACCCTAGGTGAGGCGAACAAGTACCATATGAACACAAGCTTTACAAGTGACCTATGATGAAGTAAACTACTATGAAAATAGATTTACTAATGAGAAGTTTCGTATACAATACATGTCGACTAGCTGAACCGATACATGTGACAAGTGAAACTATTAATACAAATTATAGCTTTACAGTGTCTACAAAGCCTCTACCATCCGTGACTGTACCACTATGAAAATGTGCATAGTAAAGACTCGGAAAATCCTTGCATCAACCTGGTTATCACCAACAACCGCTGAGTATCATGTGCTTCTATTGGGGAGATCTACTAGTTGAATACATGTACCTGCAACATGATATGCAAAGTTCCAAATAAGGGACGTTAGTATGAAAGAATGTACTGAATATGTAAGGTATAATACAACCATATGTAAAATGAGAGCTCAAGAGAAACCAAATACAAATAGATAAGGATTTGAGACCACCTTTGCTTATACTTGTGAAATCCTGTATGTTACATTATTTTCATTACTTTTTTGTGCGTTATAATTTTATAAGACATATCATACAATGACCAGCTGATCAGTGGTAGAAGAGGATGACCCATGCTAGGCATTTTAACTCCTGGGATACTGTCCTCATAATTCCGCAAATTGGGATCGATCCATGCTAGGAAATCGCCCCTGAGCTACCAACCTTCTTTATCAATTTTGGGATTGGACCATAGGCTTTTACCCCTCAGCTGCCACCCTTCTATACCAATTGGGATCGACCCATGTGAGGCATTTGCCCCTGGGTTGCCACCCATAATTATATAGATTACCTAACTTAGATTCTTTAATCTTTGAGATTGTTGTTTTGATGTTCATAGCTCTTTTGAGATTGTTCTTTTGATGATGATAACTCTTTTGAGATTGCTGGTTTGGTGGTCATAATCATTGTTGGGATTTGGAACTATGAACCTGTAGCATAGGACATAAATATGGACTTACAATAATAACAATGACATGGGAAACAAATGTGACACCAACGTAATACTTAGGAGCTTATATGACTTGGTAAGCATTTTGACATCTCAAATTGTAGCGCATATCAAGTAATGATTGGGTTTATGATAATGATCAACTACACTTCATCCAATTCTAAGTGTAGGCGGTCACAATCAAGTATAAACCCAACAAAGAGTTGGCTTTGATCCCACAGGGAGTAATACGAAAGAGAATTCAATTATGAAGTGAAAGAAGTATCCTAATTGATTGTAGGATTAGACATTTTCGAAACATTTAAAGTAAATGGAAGGGATTTGACAACTAGTGTCAATTGGGGGTATTAGAGTGAGCAAATAACAACTACAAAAATATGGGAGTAATCAAGTAGAGAGGGATCCTTGGGATGTTGTCAATCAAATGCCAATTTCGTTGTACGGGTGATTATTATTAACTAAAAAATTAGGCTAGGCTTTAGGTGTAAAAACTATTTCTCAATCAACTATTACGAATCAAGCGAGTTTCGTCGAATCTCGACAAGCCCAACAAATATGACCAGCCCATAATCTTAATTAATCTACTCTCTCGAGCTAGATTTGGAAGATCAAATTCAGGCCCACTTTCTCAAGTTGAATCCACAATAACCCGATCACTACAATCATCAATTGATAACTTTAGTTCTAAAACCTTTTTCTCAAGCAAGTCTAGAATACTAGGCTAGAACTCTATTTGCAACTACAATTCATCAATTAAAACTCAATTACCAACTGAACTCACTTCAAATCAACAATCAAATTAGTAAATACTAACACCCATAAGCTAATCTAAACAATTAATTACATAGTCACATCCCCAATAATGGGGGTTTTATCCAAACATTATAAAAATCAAGAAAATGTTACCAACTATGTTTTCCATCAGTTTGGGTAACATATTGAGAGTCTTCACAATACTTAAAGTAGGCTTGGCTTTAGGTACAAAATCTATTTCTCAATCAACTATTACGAATCAAGCGAGTTCCCTCGAATCTCGAAAAGCCCAACAAATATGACCTACCCATAATCTCAATTAATCTATTCTCTCTAGCTAGATTTGTAGGATCAAATTCAGACCCACTTTCTCAAGCTGAATGCACAATAACCTGATCACTACAATCATCAATTGATAACTTTAGTTCTAAAACCTCTTTCTCAAGGAAGTCTAGAATACTAAGCTAGAACTCTATTTGCAACTACAATTCATCAATTAAAATTCAATTATCAATTGAATCCACTTCAAATCAACAATCATATAAGTAAATACTAACACCCATAAGCTAATTTAAACACTTAATAACATAATCACACTCGCAAGAATAGGGGTTTTATACAAACATCATAAAAAGCAAGAAAATGTTACCAACAATGTTTTCCGTCAGTTTGGGTAACATATTGCAAGTCTTCACAATGCTCAAAACTAGTTCCAAATAAAAACATCCCTTAATTGCTACTTGAAAAAGACTAAAAATAATCTTCAGAGTTCTTTAGATAAAAAAAACCCAGAGTTAGAATGTGTAAGAACTCCTTCTCCTCTTTTCAAATTTCAGTTATACGTTCCCAGATTTTTGGCTTTGGAGCCATTCCACGAAAGTAGTAGAGCATCGCTGACCAGGTTGGCGATGCGCCAAACGTCCCTTTTAATCGCCTTCTTGATTGCACTTTTTATCCTTTCTTTGTTGTAACTTTAGGCGAGCGAGATCTCCATCGCCGATGTAGTCGGCGCTTTGACGAAATGCCATTTTCCTCACCGATTTGGATCTTCCCCAGGGTTGGCCTATTGTAACTTTTGGCGAGCTTAAGAGCCACTTGGCGACTCACCGAGTGGTCTTGGCGATCATAATCCTTTTGGCCCATTTTTGCCCGGTAATGTCCTTGCCTTGCTCTTTTTGCCTTCATTGCTGCAAATTAGCATTTAAACATCAGTTTAGAGCATAAAATAGGCATTGAGGACACTAAAACTAGATATTAAGCCCTAAATGAGTCGAAATCCCCGACTCATCAACATCCCCAACTTAAACTTTTTCTTTTCCTCAAGTAAAACACAAGATCAAACAGTTCAACAGAGATGTCTACAAATAGTGCTACTCAAGACTCAACATGATGCACACAAGAGGTTCAAACTACCCGTGCAATGTTCAATTGTGCACTACAAGTTTCAAACTGTGACTAGCCATCATCAAATAGAACTCAAGCTCACAACGCTTCCTTCTAATGCAAGTTCAAGCTAACAAAATTATTTGAATGCCCTCACACCAAGAATGATTCCATGCTCACACAAGGCTCATCAAAAATTCAGAATTAAGGAATCAAAAAGAACTTTCACACTCTCAAAGATAAATACATGCATGATTCTACCCATAGGCTTGCCCGTATTTTTCAATCAACATGACACTAAGCTCAATTAAGATCACAAAGGTCTTTCAAGCCTTGTAACGGGATTTGGGCTGACGGTTAAGGTATGATTATTTTGGCTTAGTGACTTCTACCTTCATCAAGCATGGTCTACATTTCACTTTTTCTCCTTTTCTTTCACTCTTTTTAAATTTCACAATCCACCCTATACTCTTTTAAGCATGACTCAATGAGCACCCATTTCTGTTATCCATTGTACAAACTTTATTTCAACAATTCTTTTCTTTTTAATTTTTTCGTTTTTATACGCTTTTTTTCATATATGGAAGGGTTCCATCCTTTTCAACACGTTTCTTCAAGAGTGAATTTCTCAAACTTCTTGACTTTCCTCCCTTTTTACCACAACTATTCTAAAGGACCAATGCTTCATGAAGGTTTTAGGTAGGGAGGAAAGGGGTCAAATGTGCTCAAGTTTCTTCCAAATAAAAGGGTAGGCTCAAACGGTGCCAAGCAAGGTTCACACTCTCACAAGGTGGTCACAAAGAAGTATAATATCAATTTTGGCTCACTCTCCACATTTTGCCTAAGATCATCTCTATCATTTGCCTACATTAGTCAATTGGACTAACGGGGCAAGTTCTTGGTATTACCAAGCATATATTTCAAGGCAATCTCACCACACATGACATTCAACACAATAATCTAACAAGACTCTACAATTTTATCTTGCGCGCAACGATCATCACAAGATTCATTTCGATAACCCGCCAGTCACAATGAGATTCTAAGAGTTCAATAAAGAGCACTATTCAAGTCATTGGTATTGATCGCAACCGACACTCAAATTTACAAGAGAATAGTCACATTCACAAATATCAATAGGTGACAAATTTTTAATTTGGGTCAAAACCAAAATTCACATGAAAAAAAATGGATCAAAAACCAATATTCACAAATGAAATCAAGCGTTCCCAATCGATCACAATAAGAAAATTACTTATAAAACAACCCAAAAAAGGTAGGTATAAATATACCTCACCCCACCAAAAAAAAACTAGCAATTGTCCTCAAATGTAAATAAAATAAAAAGTCTAAATATAAAGTTGAAAATAGTCAAGATCCCCCTATCAGGCTAAGCCTGAGGTGAAATCTGCATATCCGTGACTCCCTCAATCATGGCATCAATGCCTGACTCACCTCCATCCTTTGTTCCACTGGAGCCCACCATCGATGTATCCCTAAAGGATACCTCCACAAATGTATGCACCATCGCACCCTCGAGGTCCTTCAAGTCATCATATACCGCAGCATCTCGTGCACCAAGCTCCTCCTCATTAGTCTCGAGAGCATCTGAATCGGCATCCTCATCAGCCACAAAAACATCTCCTGTCGTAGTAGATTGAGGGATCTAAGAATTGGCTGGCAACTCTTTACTCAAGATCTCGGGATGTTCCACGATGCCGAATAACATAGAAATATCCATGGATTTTAGCTCATCCATATCACACCTTAAACCAACAATATCGGCGTTCAAGGCATCCTCACTCTTGCTCCTACCTTGCTCACATGCATCTTCTCGCATCGTAAGGGCATCCAAAGGCAGCCATGCACATCAATCATCTCTCGGTGCTCTCGCAACTCAGCCCATATAGGAGCTAAGGCAACAATAATGACCCTCTCAATCATCCTAGATACATCAGCGTCTACCCAGGCAGTACGTACATCAGCAAATTGGGTCAGATGGCCCATCTTAAACAACATAGCCTTGGTCAACAGGGACCGGGAAGTAGAAACAGTAGCAGTAGTGGAAGTAGTAGCAGCAATAACAGAACTAAAAGGAACAAAAGTGGAAGTGCTAGGGGTACCTGAAGGCTCACCGTCCTTAGTAGGAGGGATCCTGTCAGTCTGTAACAAATCTGCATCAACTACCGGGGAAGTGTCCACCGATGCAACTCTCCTACTCTCGCCCTTATCACTAGTGTACTCGACCTCAATCCTCCGGATGTCAATCGAGGAAGTGGGAGTAACTTCTAAGTTAGTCTTCTCTATCAATGTGCCGACACATCTCCATAATCAATACTTGGAACGGAAGAGAAGTCTAACTCTATTTGTCCCTCATGGTCATCTCCTGCTCGATAATCAGGCCGAGATTTAGTCTATCCCAGTCCATGATGCAGCCCAACAATGCATCCTTCGAATGCCTGATCATAGACTCATTTTGTGAGGGCATCAAATTACTGCTGCTAAACCCAAACCAAAACCTAGCAGCCACATTTAAATCCTACTTCTCTATCCGGACTCCTGCCTTAATCCAATGTTGTGTGATATGTGAGATAAGAGGAGCCAACCAACCCTTCAGATCATCTAGGGTCTTTTTCGGTATCTAATTCACCAAGAAGTGGATTACATTCATCATACACCTTAGGACTTCATTAATATCAGTGTTGTTGCATTTCACTCTTCTACCCCGCACCACTACATGATCTACATGTTTAAAAGAGCTAGACTTCTTCTTCCCCTTCGGTACCACTTGACATAGAACTCTCAATCCCATGAAGGCATGTAGGAACCTCGGGCCTTAGGAAGATCATAAATATGTGGAACTTGATAGTGTTCCACAAATCCCGACATCTATCTAATACTTTGTCTGTAGACAATTTCTTCTCCTCAAGAATGGTTCTCAATCCCGTATCCTTCAGTCTATTCAACAACCGAAGAGGAGGTTCTTGAACTGGTGGTACTGGAGGTACCTGCTCGACCGTCTGTGCTGGAGGTGGAGGAGGTGTAGGGGGCAGCAGAATCCTGGCCGGGTGATGAAGTGTCTTAGATCTCAACTCCGCTCTCCTCCTCTATTATGTTTTGTTGTCCTCTATTTTAGATACAGAGATTGGTGATCTAACCCCCGAGTTGCCCTCACTGTTTGACTCTGATGTAGTGAGGTGGGTGGCATCAATGCCCATATTGTCTAAGCTCTCCTCAGCTGGACTTGGCTCTAGAGGCCCTTTTCCTTTGCTTTTTCCCCTTGCTGGTGGAAGCTTTGCTTGTCTGGTTCGAGAGGGGGCAACACCCTCAGTAATCACTATTCTATGTGCTCACTTGTGGGGTGGTTGGTTTCTTCCCGGTACTTTAGGTCTAGCCATACCTGCAAAACAACATTGAATAAATCACTACATTAGAAATAGTTCAAAAAATTATCAAATTTTAAAAATATATAGGTCTAGCCAAGTCTTGCTCGCCGAATGTTCCAAACTAAAATTTCGCGCAATTCAGCACAACTCGGCGATGTCAACCTTTCAGGGATTCACCGACACCATTCGGTGAGCTAAATATAGCTTGCCAAATGTTACAAAATATTTTCTAAAATTTGGGGCGCAGAAGGGCGATCTAACAGACATTCTGTGAGTTTCCGAGAGAACTCGATGAGCTCAGAAATATCGCCAAATGTTACAGAAATATGTCATAAAATTTAAAGAATAAAACGGTGATCCAAGATTCATTGGGAAAACCAGCGAACCATTCGGCGAGCTCGACTAAGCTTACTGAAATGCCCTTCGTGCCCGATTTTTACTCCTACCTCCAATTTCTAACCCGCAACCCACAGTACTGAAATTAAACACATATTCTATACAATTAAGCCTAGACCCATACCACTTATTACTTGGGGGTACTCAGACTTCCCCCAATTAGGACAAAATTGACCAATTGATATCGTCCAAATTACACTTTCTACAAGAAGTATAAGAGGTCCTTGCCAAATAAAGAACCCAACTTGTAGGTTGGGGTCTATCCCACGAGGAATATGGTTCAGACTTAAACTTATCTCTCTATTATCTCAATTTATTCAAAATATTTCTGAGAAAAATATAAAGGGAGGTTTTGTAACTAAAATAACTAATAGTTGATTTGAATGATTAAGTAACAAGTAAGCAAGATTCACGATTTGAGATATCATTATAAGATGGACAGTAGGGTATATGTGTTCCCCACAATCTCTTCACGCAGTAATCCTAATAACAGTAATCATATCCTAGTGTTTAACATGCAAGGTTGGTAAGTTAGGTATCCCTAAGTAATTGGTAATCAAAGTAGGAACTTTCACTCGCAACTTGGTAAATCTAGGGGTGTGTGCTTTACTGACCCTTTCCTTCACCCCAAATTAGTCATCGTGTCAATTTAGTTTGATTTTCACCTCACTTCAATTGATTAAAGTCAGACTATTAGATAGCTGCAAAGCCTTAACTAAATATATGTTGTTTAATCCTTTTCTCATTCGTTACCCCCTTGGTAAGGCAAGTAGGAACGAGGCGAGTTCTAACGTTTGTATCTGTTGAAAATCATTCTAAACGAAAGGATTAACAATACATGCATAAACACTAATCAAGAATTACTTAATTATTATTCATACTTTGTTAATTGCTCATTGTTTTTGTAACCCTAATTGTGGATTTAGCTACTCATGATTAAGAGCTCACAATATATAAGTAGGTTAAAAGAATTCATGAACTTACAGTTAGAATAGACGAAAACCAAAATCTTCAATTGAAATTCAAAGTGAAATTACATAGACCGACTTTCGGAAATTAAATTGCTAAGAGTTTGCAAAAATTTTCTGAAAGACCAAGAACTAAAACATTATAATAATGTCTAACCTCCAAAAACGAAAATAATAACTAATATTTATAACACTAAAGTCCTAAAAATCTAGGGAAAAAAAAGAAAACCAGGCCAGATTGGGACTTGACTACCGACCTAACCTACGGACCATGGATCGACGTACTTTCCGTGGGATGCCTCCATGGTTCAGGTACTGGAATTTGATACATTTTGATCCCATCGACATATGTGCAGGACGATCCATCACTGGACCTACATTTCATAGGTTTCTCTCGTAGTTCCACACGTGGTCAGAATTCCCTGAGCTCCACTTCTACTGCATCACCCATGAGCTGTCGTTGAACCTACGGTCCGTCGATGGCTTCGTTGGTTGCTATTGCTATCACTTGAATCCATTTTTCTGTCAATCTGCTTCCAAACCAATCTACTGCAAAAGATTACATAAAAACAATATATTTAATAACAAAATAGCACAAGACGCGCACAAACTTTAAGTGAAATGCATCAAAAATACCGTAAACTCAAGGTATATCACCGATCGACATACTTTGCCTTTAAAAATGATATCACCCGCTCTATCATTGGGCAAAATCAGTCGATTGGTGCAATTGGGGTTACTCAAACTTCACCCACACTAGACCCAATCATAAAATCAACACAAACCCAAATTTTGAATAAGTTAACACACAAGATTTGATAATTATAGGCTAAAACCAAGATAAACAAGGTACGACAAGGGCATACATTAGAAAAAATCATTCAAACAAACACTATTACACATATAATTCAACAAGGATATGAGCATGCATTTGGAAGGTACAAAAAAATTAAAGCGGGGTTTGAATCACCAACCTCAAAATCAGACAAAGTAGTACTAGGCAAGCAAATACGAATGATAGATTCAAAGATTCCCTGAGTAAATTGATCCCTACACAAAATTAACAAGCGAATAGATTTAAAAATGGGTTGTGAAAGTGCAAAGGTTGGAAAATATGAAATGAAAGAAGATTTTGAATTTCAAAACAGTTAAGGTTCCTTTTTGACCCTTTAGGTCGCGCGCTAGTCGGTTACACCCACTTATGTTACCGACCATTCAGTGATGTATCGAATGGTGCTTTTGCCTGCCAAATTTTAGAGATATCCAGCCCTTTGGTAGGTCAAAATGGCGATCCAGATTGGCCTTGCCGACCTGTTCAGCGATTCGCTGACCTGTACCCAAGTTCGCCTAATTGCCTCTCTTTTTTTTTCTTCTGAAACTTCAAATTTTCAACCTGCACAGCGAACACCCGTTATTCAAAAATTACAAATAAAAATAAAAAACTTGGGTTTCCTCCCAAGAAGCACCTTATTTAACATCGTGGCACCACGAAGACATGCTTTCAAACTTCATTCTTTGGGTTGACCATGGAATCACACGGTAGACCTCCATTTGGTCTTGGATTTAAATGAGTCAAAATTTGACCCATTTGTGCTTCCAACTGCTTAATCCATACCAAACATCCTCTTTCATTTCCTTTAGAACTTTATCATATCCTTCCACTTTGTTTAGAATGTGTGCAATCATATCTTCAGTGCGGAACCTTTCAGGATCCACCCTTTGCTCTTTTTTCTTTTTACACTCATGGGGATGTACATATCTCTCTTTGTCACCATCCCTCTCTCTCCAATTTGTACTATGGTCCTGCCATTCTCTGTCACGGTCTCTCCAACCTTCATCACGCTCTCTGTCCAAACCTTGGTTCTGACCTGACCTTGGATAGTCGGGCGGAACCCTCGTCCGTGATTTGCTAAGAAGTTAATTTCTTTATTGTACATATCTTCAAATTGTCCTTCATCGGGATTCGCTCCATTGAATCCAATCGCATGCACAACCCTAAGACCACTACCCATGACGTTTTTCGACAATAGGTCCATTTGGGTCATCATCTTTGCCATGTTTGCATCCGGCTTTTGGTCCTTTTTTATTTTTTCCTTTGTCAACCTGAGGTTCAAAAGAGACACTTGATCTTCTCTAGTGTACCAAACACGGTTGATCTTGGTAATTTCATCAAGGAGAGTAGATGATATTTCAAATGGTTGATCCATTATTGCTCCTTGCACAAGCTGGTCAGCCACACCCTTGTTGACTGAATCTAGACTCCTGTAGAAATATTGTAGCAACACATTGTTCGGGAGTCTATGAGTTGGACATTGTAGCAACAATTTCTAAAACCTCAGCCACATCTCATGAATCGGTTCACCATCCACTTTCTTAAAGTTCTGAATATTGTCTCTCAAGTTACCATCTTTGAGGGAGGGAAAAAACTTACATAAAACACATTCGTGAGCTTTTCCTAAGAAGTGATTGAATCCCTTGGTAACTCAGCAAACTACTTTATTGCTTCACCCATTAGGTAAAATTGAAACAAGCGAAGTCGGACTGACTCTTGAGAAATGTTCTTGAAGGAAAATGGCCCACTTACATCCACAAAGTTTTTGATGTGGTCATGAGGATCCTCAGTAGCTAAATCTCCAAAAAAAAACCTTCATTCGGAACAGCTGCAACATCATAGTGCTAGTAACATGAAACACCGCATTGCCCACAACCGGAGCCAATTGAATAGCACCCGCACTTCCTAACTGATATTCATTGACATCGTACAAGTTACCAATGTCATCATTATTGCCAAGTTGGCTAGCATTGCTCCCGTTCACACTAATTTCCTCACTTGTTTAAGAGCATCCGACAAAACACAACAGAAGAATAAGTTGATTCAACTATAACACAATCAGTTCACAACTAAACTTCACTAAAATAATTCTAAACAACACTCCACGGCAGTGGTTCCATTTTTTATAATGCTCAACTGCACTTCATCCAATTCTAAGAGTAGCTGGTCTCAATCAATTATAAACCCAACAAAGAGTTGGATTGATCCCATAGGGAGTGATGCGAAAGAGAATTTAATTACGAAGTGAAAGAAGTTTCCTAATCAATTGTCGGATTAAACATTTTCGAAACATTTAAGTAGGCGTTTGTCCATGCTATACCTTATCATGATATGGAATCATGAGATGGAATCTGTGTTTGGACATGCAATTTTACCTTGATTCCATATCATGAGATGTGATTCCATATTCTCCAAAAATCATGATATGGAAATTCCATATCATGATTTGAGATATTTTTAATACAAAAATTGATCCACAAGTTTATATTTTGGTAAAACAACCCCACATTTATATCTACCTAACCATTTATTTCATATGTAAATAAAAATTATAATCACATCATTACTTTTTAAAATTAATTATTCTCATCGGCATAAAATTTGTTATTCTCACCAACATAGTCACTTTAACTCACACCAACTGATTGTTGACTAATAAATTTGTTCTCTTCATTTACTCCAACACCTAATTTATTACTTCTACCATTTTGTATTTATTACAACTCAAAGTAACAATTTCGGTTCGTCTTCTGGGTCACATGATCGAGAAATAAAAGTTCAATGTGAGGAAATTATCCGTACTATGTTGGAGGATTATATTAAATACTAGTATACTACAATTTATGTTCAATTTTTTTTATTGAATTAATGTTTGACGAATTTAAGTTAGATGAAACAATTACTTAAGTGGAGAACAAAATAGCTTTGTAGTAATTTATTATACAATTTTATAAATTTTTGTTTATTTGATAAGGTTGAATAAACAATTGGGCTATTTTAATAGTTTTAAAACTTATGAGATTCTTATGTTTATGAGAAAGTATACAGCACAAAAATTCTATATTGCGTATCCAAACAAAACTTCAATTTCATATGATAATTCCATATTATGATATCATATCAGGATTCCATATTAAGATACCATATCGCATGGCCAAACATGGCCTTAAAGTAAATGACAAGGATTTGATAACTAGTGTCATTTAGGGGGTTTAGAGTGAGCAAATGACAATTACAAAAATATGGGAGTATTCAAGTAGAGAGGGATCCTTGGGGATGTGATGGATTAAATGCCAATTTCACTGTGCGGGTGATTATTATTTGCTAAAAACCGTTGAATCTTAGTGGGTAGGCTAGGCTTTAGGTTTAACTATTATTTCTCAATCAATTATTACGAATTAAGTGAGTTCTCTCGAACCTCGACAAGCCCAAAAACTATGACCAGACCAATACCTAAATTAATCTAATCTGTCGAGCTAGATTTGAAGGATCAAATTCAGACCCACTTTCTCAAGCTGAATCCACAATAACCCGATCACTACAATCATCAATTGATAACTTTAATTCTAAAACCTCTTTCTCAAGAAACTTTAGAACACTAAGCTAGAACTCTATTTGCAACTATAATTCATCAAATAAAACTCAATTACCAACTGAAGCCACTTTAAATCAACAATCAAATTAGTAAATACTAACACCCATAATCTAATTTAAACAATTAATCACATTATCACATCCCAAAAATGGGGGTTTTAGCAAAACATCGTAAAAAGGAATAAAATGTGACCAATTATGTTCTTCATGAGTTTGGGTAACAGATTGCAAGTCTTCACAATGCTCAAAACTAGTTCCAAATAAAAAACAACCCTAAATTCCTATTTGGAAAAGACTAAAAACAATGTTTAGAGTGATTTAGATTTAAAAAAACCCATAGTTAGAATGTGTTGGGAACTCCATTTCCTCTTTTCAAAATTTCATTTATATGTTCCCAAATTTTTGGCTTCGGAGCTATTCGGTGGAATTAGTGGAGCATCACCGACAAGGCTGGCGATGCGCAAAATTTCCCTTTCCATCGCCTTCTTGAATTCACTTTTTATTTTTCTTTGTTGTAACTTTAGGCGAGTCAAATCTCCATCGCTGATACAGTCGGCGCTTCGCTAAAATACCATTTTCCATCACTGAGTCTGCTTTTCCCCAGTGCTGGCCTCCTGTTACTTTTGGCGAGCAGAAGAGCCACTCGATGACTTGCCAAGTGGTCTTGGCGATCATCATCCTTTCTTGTCTTCCATTTTTTTCCTCTTTTTGCCCGGTAATATCCTTGCCTTGCTCTTTTGCCTTCATTGCTGCAAATTAGCATTTAAACATCAGTTTAGAGCATAGGCATTGAGGACACTAAAACTCTAGATATTAAGCCCTAAATGAGTCAAAATCCTGACTTATCAGTTTACTTGGAAAATTCACCCATGAAGGGGGGAAAAAGGTTTGGTAAGAAAGGGAAGCTTAGTCCCCGATATGTAGGGCCACATATGATTTTGAGGCGTGTTAGTAAGGTTGCTTATTGTAACAACTCGGAAACTAGTAGGCTAAACTAGAGCTTGACAGTAGGGTTAGAACCTTGAATGTACCACTCAGTACCTTAAAATAAATGTTTTTGTGTTAGAACATGAATGTTCAAACCCCAAGGACCAACCATGGGTCCTTGAGGAGGACCCTAAGGAGGCTGCCTAGGCAGTCACCCACGAGGGCACCTCACGCCACGTAGGTCCTCCCACGCCTCGTGGGTGGGGCCGTAGGTCAAGGCCCCCGAGAACCAAGTCCCAGAACCCCAACAGCGGTTCACCAGCACGGGCAAGTGGGTCCAACCACTGTTCGTCAGTGGTGGGTCGTGGGTGAGGCTTGGAACTATTTTTTGGCAGTTAAGTATAGGGGTATTATAGTGCTTTTCTGTTTTAATTAATATTAATTGACGTCATTTTATACTAAGTTAGAACACCTATATAAGGATTTTATGTCACTAAATTAATTCATTCAAGCCATTATTTCTAGAAATCCAAAAGTACTCATCCTCTCCAAAAATTCTTTGTGTAAAACTACAAGGAAGAAGAAGAAGGAAGTTTGAGCTAGGGTTTGAATGTCATGACCCAGAAGTACCCCCTAGATGTGAGGAGACGTAATTTACCCTGAAAGGCTCTCATACAAGTTTCTTAGCATATCATAACATAGGATAAAAGAAATGATGCAGAATTTAAAAACATTATCCATACAATCGATATATTTTATTAAAAGCAAGCGGAAGTGTAACTTGCCTCAATTATCCATCTAATACAATCCTTGAATCAATTAGGGAAACAACCCTTATTATATAGTCTGAAATGAAATAAGTTGAAAAGAAACTCAAATGACTCATACATCCTCGAATCTTGAAGATTCACCACAAGCTAGGAGAGTAGTCGATCAAAGCTTGAACCAAGACAAGATCACCTTAATAACCAGACCCTACAGTTTGGGGAAAATGTAGGAAATGTGGGTTAGTACAAAAATGCACTAGGTATGATAGCCATGCATCAAAAGCCTGAAAATAAGCTAAAAAGGACATTTTAGTTGAAAACCATGCTATATGCCAAGTTTGAGAAATATCATAAATTTTAATGTAAAAACAGAAGTCACAAGTATATTCAACATATAGATCATCATAGAATAATAGAACCATCTCATAAGTAACCCTAAGTTATACTTGTGCAATGCATAGATAAAGATCCCATAATCCCATCTATACTAAGTACAACTTTTAGGCCACATAATCATACTTACTATTATTTTGTTCTCATCTTTAGTTAATACTCATAGACAAGGAACCCTTCACAGTTACTAAGTCATATAAAGGAAAGCAATTCATAGCAACAATCCACATTAAGCATACTTCATTACATTTAACCTTCATGTCAACATACTTAGTAGCATCATCATAATCATATTCATTTCATAAATCATTTTAACATTAAGAAACACACCATATCTACTTTCAAAGCCTACTTCTGCAATGCATGGATGAAGTCCCATAACCCCACCCACACTAAGTAGTACGTTCTTGAGAATCCATAGTTCATAATCATTCATTGTGGGGGTAATCCTTAACCGACATAGACCATGTGACCAAATCATGAAATTCGGTGTTACCCACACAAAAAAAGGTGTCCTACTTGCCTAAGGTAGAACTATTAACTTAGCTTAGGTGGATCCACTAGCTAAAAACCTATGTAGGCACATAGTTATGGGATAAGGAGATTGATACTAGATACCCTGCATCAACTCACGTATGGGCATCCATCTCAAGAGATTGCTACTAGAAACCCCGCCTCAACTCACATGAGAGCTTCCATTTCAAATCAATATCCACTCGGTTATTCCCCACAGAGTACTTAAAATTTCATTAATTGAGTTCATTATTATGGAAGAATCATCAACAATCAAACCAACATCATTCATAAGATAGCTCATAGTTTCAATAAGTGAGAATAGCCTTTCAACATAAGATTCCCTAAGGAAAGGAGTTAAGATAAAGAGGAAGGTAATGTATTGTATGCATTGAATGTGCCTAAATTGTTATAAGTGGCTCTATGTGCTATTATGAATGGTTTCATGTGTATGATGATGTCTGTGGTTTATATTGTGCCTAATGTACTAAATGTTACAGAAGTTTCTCTAAAAAGGCATGATGCATGGTTTCCAACTAAATGTCCTTTTAATAGCATGTTTTGCATAGTTATCATACTTACTGCATTCTTGTACTAACACCATTCTTCTTCATCTTTTTACACCAAGTGTAGGTGATGGTGACTAAAGGGCCTTTCCTAGAAGTGATGAGTTTGGCTTACTATTCCCAAGTTCGGGTGTGTCCTTAAAGATTCAAGGACATTTATGTTAAAGAGTTTCTTTAAGTTCTATGTACTAGATAGTAGTTTCTTTTGTATTGTAAGGGTTGTGTCCCTCTTATGTTGTAGTCATGTTTTAAGATGGCTACCTTGAGACGTAGTACTCCAATTTTTGTATTAAAGGTTTAATGAAGTGACTTTTACGTCTTGTGTTATATTATAAAAAAGTTTTAAATTTTTTGCTATTTTCTATGATAAATGTTATGATGAATGCTAAGGGCTCGTATAAGACCTCCGAGAGGTCGAATACGCCGGTAACGACTAGGGGGTGCTCTCGGGTCATTACACTTAAAAGCTCTCTTCATAATTGCCTTTTTATTTGGGCAATCCAATGGAGGCATAAAAAGGGGTAATTTCGTAATTTCCTTTTTAGTCCAAATTAAAGGTATTGTCTATATTACTTTTAAATAAATATATATATATATATATATATGGTATAAATAGGCCATTTGAATACTCCCATGGATATTCCTTAGCTTTAAAAAGCCAAAGGCAAAGTCCAAGGGAGGGTCCAAGGTTAGTGGACCACTTCAAGGACCTTAAATGCTTCCTTAAACATTTCCTTAGTTTTTTTGGCTAAGTCCATATGCGCAGGGGAATTTTCATAAATATTAATTTTAAGTTAAATTAGAAAGTGGGTATATTTTATATTATTTCTAAATAACTATATAAGGGATTTTATATTAAAAATATCCCTAAATTAAATCACTTTCACAAACACCCACTTCAAAATAAAAAGTTCATCTCTTCTCCAATATTTCTCTCTCTACAAGTTCCTCCATTGAAGAACACCAAAAGCTTCAAGATTAGGGTTCAAGCTCCAAGGTTTTCACTCCAAATTTGTGGCAAAGCTTCAACTAAGGTATGGGAACCTTCATTCATGGAATTTCTTTCTCCATGAATCCCTTCAACACTAATTTTCGAAATCGGGAATTTGTTCAAAAACTAGGGTTTTGATTCTAGCCATGAGTTCTTCTTGAAAACGATTTCTTTATGTTAATTGTCCTATTTTATGAATTTTTTATGTTTATTGAGGGTTTTATTGTGAAATTCCACATGAACCCATGTGCTTCCCCATGACCCCAACTTTATGAAATGGAGATGGGTTTGTTCATGCAATGTGAATACTTAGAATAGTATCTATGTTAATTTAGTCAATCAGTCTTGTTTGATTCATGCTTAAAGTGGTAATTCTAAGTGTGATTGCAATACATGATCTATGACCCTTGAAGGGTAAATTTTAAGTGTTGAATCTTGAAGTATAGCCTTGAAGGCAATGTATGAAGGTACTCTATGTTTAAGATTCTTATATATGAATGGATTGATCCACTTGAGAGGTGGAGGTGTTTTGTTTTCATGTTTTTATGTATGAAGCTATGTTCCACTTGAATAGTGAAGATCCAATGACTAATGTGTGAATTATGGTATTGTTGAAAGACTAGTTTCCTTTACTACTACATATGATTATGTAAGAATTGTCTTTGTTGATTATATGATGATTCTAAGGTGAAAGGTAGTTCTCACCATGTTGAATCAATGAGCTATGTTATGATTTGGATTGAATGAAGGGTAATGTACTCTTTCACATATAAAATTATAATTCACCTTAACTATGTATAAGTTGGAGAATAACGGTTAGCACCGAGCGGATATGGAAAATGAGGTAGAGACTCTCCCGCTAGTTTTAGGCCGGGTCTTCTACATATACTCTCATTAGATGGAAACTCTCCCGCTAGTGAAATACGCCGGGTTTCTAGAAGCAATCTCTATATCCCATAACTATGTGCCTGCATAGGTATTAGTTGTTGGATCCAAATTATAACTATGTATGTCTAGTTCAACCTTAGGCAAGTAGGACACCTTTTTTCGATGTGGGTTATTTGACACCGGATTCCATGTAGCTCACATGGTCTATGTCGGTTAATGCACTTCTCCCTATGTAATAAGATAATGAATATGACTTGAACTATACCTGTGATTTCTTGATAAGTTTACTTAGTAGGAGTGGGGGTATGGGACTTCACTTTTATATTGCACAAGTAAGATTTGAAAGGGATTGTGGATTGGTTCATTTTGCTATGGTAAGACGTGAAGGTATAATATATGTTGATTGGATTGTTGTTATGGTATGACTCTCTTTATATATATGTAATGAGTATGATTATTCCTTATGTATGATTATGGATTATGATGAGGTTTAAAGATGATATGTATCACTAAGGTGATTCTAAATGGATACTTAGTATAGTTGGTATTATGGGATGCCAACGAAACATTGCACAAGTATGCTTTTAGGGTTGCTAAGGTGATGGTTCTACTATGTTATGAAGAATTATGTGATAATGTTGTTATGGCTTGTATTATGTCTTTATGTGCATAAGTGGTCTTCTAACTTGATAAGTGCATGATTTACACCAAAAAAAAAAATTCCTTTTTAGCATATTTAAGGATTTTTATGCATGTTTCCATACTTAGTGCTTTTGTACTAACCCATTCTCTTCTACATCTCCTATGAGTGTAGGTTCGGGCCGTTGAGTTGCATTTAGTGCATTCTTCAAGAAACTTGGGTTGCTACCTCCAAGTTTTGGTGAGTCCTCATGTCTGAGGACGAGATGCTATTGATTCTAGTTCTAGCTTACTTTCTTTGTTAAAGAACATGTTGTACTTTCTTTGATAAGACTTATTATTGATGTAAGGGCTAAGCCCCAACTTTCATATTCCTATGTTTAGATGGTGTAATGAAACAAGTCTAGATTCCTATTTTACATATATGAAGGAAGTTGAACTTCTAATGTAAATGTTTTAATTTTCCCGCATTATTCTATGTCTTATGTAATAATGATACATTAAGGGCTTGTATGAGACCCCTTTGGGGTGAAGTACGTCGTGTCACTCCTAGGGGGTAGCTTCGGGTCGTGACAAACTTGGTATCAGAGCATAAGATTTTGAGATAATTTTAGGTTGATGTCTCATAGACCACGTCAAGTGGAGTCTTGTTCATGGGTGTAAAGAGCGCCACACTGATGAATGAGAGGCTATAAGATCTCTCTCTTATCCCTTATCTGATGGTCTTCAAGATGTGATTACTCAAAAGGTTAAATACTACATAGATTGAGGGAGAAAGGGTTCGTCCTGATGTCAAATGTGAAAATGACATGCAAACCTTTGGTAAAGATAGGTTGCTTTATGGTTATGGGTGATGTTGGCAAAAAGTCGTGATGAGATTTGAAATATGTTGAAAGATTTGACGAATAGGGTATTTGGAAATACCTAGATGTGTGAAGTAAATAGACTCCTCTAAGAAGGGTAGAAGTGGAATTCACCTTGGTTTGGAATCATCTTGGGTGATGAGTGTGAAGGTTTAAGAGATGACTTGCTCCGACCTTAGAATAAAAAGAAGTGATGCTTAGAAGAGGTTATATAGGCTTGCTCCTAAGGGGAGATGAAGTCCTTAGATAACAAGGTTGGTGAGTGTTCTCCATGTCATGATTTAGGTTGACTTGAATTTTCACCTTATGAGGTATAGTAAGTTTGAAGAGTTTAGACCCGGTTTGGTAGACTCATATGAGATTATGAGTGATGTCCTAGTAAAGGTCTTAGTAAAGGATGCTACTAGAGGTGACTAAGAAGACTCTCCGGATGAAGGTACCGGTATGTTGGTAATTTCATGTAAGTGTAAGTGTTATGTGGTATTCCGGTACTACCTTATCTTGTATGATGCCTTTTGAGGCTATGAGGTTTAATGTTTCCCCAGACGAGTTATTAGAACCTTTTTCGGCTTTTTCCCCGGTTAATGATTTAAAGTTAGCAAATGGGTTTATGGAAGATGCCCCATTACCTTATCCCCTAGAGTTACTCTTATCGACTTGGTAGAACTTGACATATTAGGTTTTTGAGGTGACTCTTGGTATGGATGGGTTGCATGCATGGTATGTTTATTGATGATAGGACCCGGATGTTTAGGTCCCAATTTCCTTATGAGCCTATGCCTATTGTGAAAGATGTTGAATTCAAAACCCCTCCTCTAGAGTCGATGCCAGTAGTGAATGAGTTTCCGAAAGTTTTGCCCGATGGTTTACCGGTATTCCTCCCAAGAGAGAAATAGATTCTTACTTGGTATTGACCTTAGCCCGGATATGCAACTTTTCCCCATTTCCTCATTATAGAATGGTTCCAAAGGGGTCAAAAGAGTTGAAGGAGAAACTAAGGGAATTGATAAATAATGAAGTATCTCTTTATGGGGTGCTTCGATATTGGTGGTTAGAAAGAATATGGGTCTCTTGAAATGTGCATTAGTTATCACCTATTGAGTAAGATGACGATTTAGTACAAATATCTCCTTTTTAGGATTTGGTACCTAATTTTTTCATGAGCGGGTGATATTGCAAGTTGTTGAAGCCATTGACTTTTGCAAGGATAGCAAAGGTGAGTTTGGTCATTTCTTTGGGATTGCTTGAAAGAAGTGTTACTTGAGGACTTTAGTAAAGGCTTTCCTCCCAAGGGGGAGATGATGTGCTTAGAAAGCATGATTGTTGAGATCCCGATATCCTCATCTCTTTCTTCTATTCCTATTCTAGTTTGAGACCAAGAGTTCCTAGTTGGGCTTATTTTATGATTTGGGAGTCATGTGTGATTTATGTGTTTACATGGTCTCCTTACGATATTCATGCTTTTGAGAATTCGTGTTTAAGGGGAAAAATGAGCTTTTATGACTTTTGTTCCTCATGTTGATATGCATTTAGTATGTGTTACCTATATGATTCATGAGGTGAAAGGTTGAAAAAGCCTAAATTTGCTTTTTTAGAAGTAATTGCATAATTGGCTTCAAGGTGTTATGATGAGTATGTTTTGAGTTGGAGAAGGTAATTCCTCCAATGTAAATGAGAAATGTTGAAGTTTTCATCATAATGAGTTTGTAGATGTAGTTCCTACTTTCTTGTGTCGCATGGAGTATGTTTGAGATAGAGTTGAGATTTTCTCCTAGTTTGTGCATTGTATTATAATGTTGCATACTTGACTTCATGATGAAAATTGACAAACATGCTTAGGAGAGTTCTTTATGTTATGGCATGTTAGCTTCATATTGAGGTGTTAAACTTGTTTTAAGTTGGAGAAGATAGTTCCTCCCATGTTTATGCGAATTGATGAGTTTTGTGCATATTTGTGAAAACTTGTGTTTTTAGAAGAAGATGAGTTTAAGTAAATTGCTTTCCTCATGTTGTCGTGCATTGACTATGAGTTATCTATTGTACTTCGTGAGAAGAATGCATGAGCATGCTTTAGTTTGGAATTGAGAGATTCCTCCTTGAATAAATGCTATTTGAAAATGAGAATTTGCAGATGAGCTCCATGAGAGTATGTTGAGCATGTTATGACTATGAGATGATAGTTCCTCCTTGAACAAAACTAATTATGAGAATTTCATGCGTATAATGTTGATAGATGTAGTTCCTACTTCCTTTTGTTTGCATTCACTATGTTGAAATTGAGTTGAAGTTTCCTCCTTTATGTGACGTATTATTTTTATATTTTATGCTTGTTGGTCTGCTAGTCATGAGTCTTTAAATTCAGTAAGGTGTCTAAATCGTCATTCGAGGACGAATGTTCCCAAGGGAGAGATAATGTAACACCCGGAAAATTGATAGGTGAAACTAGAGCCTAACGTATGAACCTTATAAGTTTATGTATAAATTGAAGATATAAATGGGTCCAAAAATTTGGCTAAGTATAAGTTTAAGGGAGGGTTCAAGGAAGGCGAAAGGACTCACCTTCCTTAGAAGCTTCCTTGAACCAATGCCTTAGCCAATTTTTACCAAGTATATTTTCAAGAGAGGGTTCAAGGAAGGTAAAAGCCTTCACCACCCTTAGAAGCTTCCTTGAACCAATGCCTTAGTTTTTTTAAGGCAACCCACATGAGGGCTTAAGGACCAAGTGGGGGGACCACCACGCGTGGGGGCTGCCTTAACACATGGACAGTGCACGTGAGCAAGTGGGGGCCCACTGCCGTGTACTCCCTTGTAGACTTATGCCTTAGCTTGAAAAACCTAAACGCAACTCCAAGGGAGAGTTTAAGGAAGGTACATCAATTCAAGGGCCTTAAAAGCTCCCTTGGTAATTGCCATTTTATTTAGGCAATCCAAGGGAAGCATAAAAAGGGGTAATTTTGTAATTTCCTTTTTAGTCCAAATTAAATAGGTATAGTCTTAAATTCTTCCTTAAACATTTCCTTAGTTTTTTTGGCCAAGTCCATATGTGCAGGGGTATTTTCGTAAATATTATTTTTAAGTTAAATTAGAAAGTGGGTATATTTTATATTATTTCTAAATAACTATATAAGGTATTGTATATTAAATATCCCAAAAATTAATCACTTTCACAAACACCCACTTCAAAATAAAAAGGTCATCTCTTGTCCAATATTTCTCTCTCTACAAGTTCCTCCATTGAAGAACACCAAAAGCTTCAAGATTAGGGTTCAAGATCCAAGGTTTTCACTCCAATTTCATGGCAAAGCTTCAATTAAGGTATGGGAACCTTCATTCATGGAATTTCTTTCTCCATGAATCCCTTCAACACTAATTTTCGAAATTAGGAATTTGTTCAAAAACTAGGGTTTTGATTCTAGCGATGGGTTCTTCTTGAAAATGATTTATTTATGTTAATTGTCCTATATTATGAATTTTTTATGTTTATTGAGGGTTTTATTGTGAAATTCCCCATGAACCCATTTGCTTCCAAATGACCCCAACTTTAAGAAATTGAGATGGGTTTGTTCATGCAATGTGAATACTTAGAATAGTATCTATGTTAATTTAGTCAATCATTCTTGTTTGATTCATGCTTAAAGTAGTAATTCTAAGTGTCATTTCAATACATGATCTATGACCCTTGAAGGGTAAATTGTAAGTGTTGAATCTTGAAGTATAGCCTTGAAGGCAAGGTATGAAGGTACTCTATGTTTAAGATTCTTATATATGAATGGATTGATCCACTTGAAAGGTGGAGGTGCTTAGTTTTCATGTATTTATGCATGAAGTTATGTTCCATTTGAATGGTGAAGATCCAATGACTAATGTGTGAATTATGGTATTCTTGAAAGACTAGTTTCCTTTACTATTACACATGATTATGTATCAATTGTCTTGGATGATTATATGATCATTCTAAGGTGAAAGGTAGTTCTCACCATGTTGAATCAATGACCTATGTTATGCGTTGGGTTGAATGAAGGGTAATGTACTCCTTCACATATGAAATTGTAATTCACCTTAACTATGTATAAGTTGGAGAATAATGCTTAGCACCGAGCGGATATGGCAAATGAGGTAGAGCCTCTCCCGCTCATTTTAGGCCGGGTCTTCTACATATTTTCTCATGCGATGGAAACTCTCCCGCTAGTGAAATACGCCGGGTTTCTAGAAGGAACCTCCCTATCCCATAACTATGTGCCTGCATAGGTATTAGCTAGTGGATCCACATTATAGCTATATATGTCTAGTTCTACCTTAGGCAAGTAGGATGCCTTTTTTTGATGTGGGGTTATATGACACTGGATTCGTTGTAGCTCACATGGTCTATGTCGGTTAATGCACTTCTCCCTATGTAATAAGATAATGAATATGACTTGAACTATACCTGTGATTTCTTGATAAGTTTACTTAGTAGGAGTGGGGGTATGGGACTTCACTTTTATATTGCACAAGTAAGCTTTGAAAGGGATTGTGGGTTGGTTCATTTTGCTATGGTAAGACAGGAAGGTATGATATATGTTGATTGGATTGTTGTTATGGTATGACTCTCATTATGTATATGTAATAAGTATGATTATTCCTTATGTATGATTATGGATTATGATGAGGTCTAAAGTTGATATGTGTCACTAAGGTAATTCTAAATGGAAACTTAGTATAGTTGGTATTATGGGATGCCAAATATACATTGCACAAGTATGCTTTTAGGGTTGCAAAGGTGATGGTTCTACTATGTTATGAAGAATAATGTGACAATGCTGTTATGACTTAAATTATGTCTTTATGTGTATAAATGGTCTTCTAACTTGATAAATGCATGATTTACCAAACAATGTCCCTTTTAGCATATTTAAGGATTTTTATGCATGTTTCCATAGTTAGTGCTTTTGTACTAGAACATTCTCTTATAAATCTCCTATGAGTGTAGGTTTGGGCAGTTGAGGTGCATTTAGTCCATACTTCAAGAAACTTTGGTTTCTACCTCCAAGTTTTTGTGAGTCCTCAAGTCCGAGGACGAGATGTTATTGATTCGAGTTCTAGCTTACTTTCTTTGTTAAAGACTATGTTGTACTTTTTTTATAAGACTTTCTATTGATGTAAGGGCGATCCCAACTTTCATATTCTTATGTTTAGATGGTGTAATTAGACAAGTCTAGATTCCTATTTTTCATATATGAAGGAAGTTGAACTTCTAATGTAAAAGTTTTAATTTTTCCGCATTATTCTATTACGTTAAGGTCTTGTTTGAGACCCCTTTGGGGTCAAGTATGCCATGTCACTCCTAGGGACTAGCTCCGGGTTGTGACATGAATTCATCCACCTTAGCTTCCCTTAACTCTCGGGGTAAGTACCGATCAAGAAATGCTTTCTTAAACACCTCCCAATCTATGGACCCGCTCCTATCCCCCTATTTTTCTTCCATTGAGTATACCAAACTTGAGCAACATCATTCAATCGGTCAGCGGCTAGTTCTGCTTTTTTTACAGAAGTCACCCCCATGGCATAAAGTATTTTATAAACCTCGTCTACAAATTCTTGAGGATCCTCTCCCACTTTGGAACCAAGGAACTCAGAAGGGTTCATTCTAGAAAAATCCCTCAATCTAGAAGCTGCAAAATTTATATTAGGGTTCACATGAGTCCCAACATCTCTATTGGCTTGGACCATCATAGCTTGAGCCAACATTAGAAGAATCGACCAAACCTTCACATCCAACATAGCCGGAGGTTTAATCAGAGCTTTATTAGCTTGGGGAGGAGTTTCTTCATTCACATTGTCACCCTCCATTCTTCTTGCGTTAGCCCTTAATGTATTCATTTCCTGAAGACATAAGAGAAGGGTTAGGAGAGGGCCTTTATAGATCTAAACTCTACGGCATGACTTAAGAGAAATGAATGAAGTGTAGCTTCTTAACATCTTATAGATTTTCATTCATAAATGTGGCGCGATGCACACTTTGAACAAGACTCTACTAGACGTGGCTTATGAGACATCATCCTAGAATCATTCTAAACTTTGTCCTCTGATTACCAAGTTTGTCACAACCAACGAGTACCCCGTAGATGTGTCAAGGCATACTCAACCCCGAAAGGGTCTCATACAAGCCCCTTAGCATATCATTACATGGTATAAAAGAAATGATGCGGAATTTTAAAACTTTATCCATACAATCGAAGTCTTTTATTAAAAGCAAGTGGAACTCTAACTTGTCTCAATTAGCCATCTAATACAATCCTTGAATCAATTAGTGAGACATCCCTTACAATATATTCCAAAATGAAACAACTAGAAAAGAACATCAAATGACTCATACGTGCTCAAATCTTTAGGACTCAGCACAACCTAGGAAAGTAGTCGATCCAAGCTTGAACAAAGAGAAGATCGCCTTAAGAACCGGACCCTACACTTTGGGAAAACTGTAGGAAATATGGGTTAGTACACAAATGCACTAAGTATGATTGACATGCATAAAAACCTTGAAAACATACTAAAAAGGACATTTTAGTTGAAAACCATGCTATATGACAAGTTTGAGAAACATCATGAATTTTAATGTAAAAACATAAGTCACAAACATATTCAACATATAGATCATCAAAGCATAATGGAACCATCTCATAAGTAACCCAAAGTTATACTTGTACAATGCATAGATAAAGATCCCATAATCCCATCTATACTAAGTACCACTTTTACGCCACCATAGTCATACTTACCATTTTTGATCTAATCTTTAGTTAATACTCATACAGAAGGAACCGTTCACATTTTCTAAGTCCTATCAAGGAGAGAAACTCATAGCAACAATCCACATTAAGCATACTTCATTACATTTAGCCTTCATGTCAACATACTTAGTAGCATCATCATAAGCATATTCATTTCATAAATCATTATAACATTAAGAAACACACAATAACTACTCTCAAAGCCTACTTGTCCAATGCATAGATGAAATCCCATACCCCCCCCCCCACCCATTCTAAGTACTGCATTCTTGAGAAGCCATAGTTCATAATCATTTATTGTGAGGAAATCCTTAACCGACATAGACCATGTGAGCAATCATGGAATCCGGTGTTACGCACACCAAAAAGGGTGTCCTAGTTGCCTAAGGTAGAACCATTAACGTATCCTAGGTGGATCCACTAGCTAAAAAACTATGAGAGCACATAGTTATGGGATAAGGAGATTGTTGCTAGATACCCCACGTCAACTCACGTATGGGCATCCATCTGAAGAGATTTCCACTAGAAACCTCGCCTCATCTCACGTGAGAGATTCCTTCTCTCACGTGAGAGATTCCTTCTCATATCAATACTTAACATTTCATTACTTGAGTTCATTATTATGGAAGAATGCATCAACACTCAAACCAACATCATTCATAAGATAGCTCCAAGATTCAATAGGTGAGAATAGAATTTCAGCCTAAGAATCCTCATATTGTGAGAAAACCTTTCACAACATGTCATTATCATTCCTAAGTGTACAATTGAGAATAGTGTTTCAATCAACACATCATTATTAACTTAATCGTAGAAACTTCATTCATACTTCTTTCATAAGTTTGTGTGTATGTGAAAGAATAGCCTTTCAAAAACACCACAATTACATCATAGTCATAATCGCCTTCTTCTCAAAGTATTCATAAATCATGTACATAAACATCATGATCATACATAATTCTCATAATTTTCCCTTCAAGGACCATGGACTTTGATTTACAAACACACCTAGAATTAATACATTAGACATGGATGTAAACATAAATCAAATAATCAATTCATAACATGCATAATTTTATAACATTGTACTAACATCAATCAATACCCACATTTTAAGATCCAATATGAGAAAATAGGGTAATTCATGGATTCTTGAGGAATTCAACTTAAAATCATGTAAAATAATCAATATATCCATAAAAAACATAATTCCATCATTTACAAGGAATTTGAAAGGAATCCATGATATTGAAGTCCAACCCTAACTTTTGGGTTTTCTAACTTTGAAATTGGGGGTTTTAAAAGGGGCTCTATAGATGAAGGATACCCATAGATGAAGAGATAACATACCATATTGAAGATTTACCATGAATTTGGGGAGAAAATCTTGATTTTTCAACCCTAGCTTCACCTTTCTTCTTCGTCTTCCTCGGAATTCTAGAGAAGTGTATTTGTGGAAAAATTGGTTATGGATTTTGGGTTTTGAGATTTATGAGGTGTATGGGTTAGTTAATTACTTAAAAACACTTATATAGGTGAATTAAAATGATATAAAATGAGGTCACATCAAACTAACTACAAAGAAAATTACCTAAAGACCCTTTACCTTGGTCGACTTAAGGTAGTCCCCCAGGTCCCACCCACGACCACCACCTATGGGGCGTGGACTGAACCACGGCCTGAACTGGTGGGGCGTGGGTTTGGGATTAGGACTTCAGACTTTTCTCCTTGACCTACGAACATATCCCACGGAGCGTGGACCACCCTTCGGGGCGTAGATCTCTTTGTGGGTCACTATTTGGGCATCTTTTAGGGTGAACTTTAGGGTCCTCCTCAAGGTCGCTAGGTTGGTCCTTGAGGAGTCGTACCTTGACGTTTAACCCCCAAACCCTTCATTCTATGTTCGAGAAGCAACTTTTATGACTCTAACACTTACGACAAGCTCTAGTTAAGACTACTAGTTTCCAGGTTGTTACATTGAAGGAGCAAGGTTTTCCACTCAATTTCTTTGGAGATTCATTCCTAAGGTTGTCATGACCAGGGGTTACCCCTTAGAACACTACAGAAAAAATAGCATTTAGCTACCGATTATAGCGACAAACAATATTCTGTCGCTAAATAACAACGAATTAGCTACGAAAAAATAAATTGGTCGCTAAATTATCGAATAAAATATTGGGACCTAAACTAGTGACAAAAACTAAAATCCATCACTAAATTTAGGCACTAAAGTTTGGTGCCTTTATTTTTTCTATTAAATTAGATAATTTCCGATGGAAATCGTGATAAACTTAACTCCGTCGCTACATTTAAGTGTTAGCGACGGAACCAATGACGAATCTTTTGTCGCTAATTTTATTGAGTTTTTTGCTATTAAATATTTTTATTGTGACTACCTTTCTTTTTAAACTATGGTGTGATACATAGCAAAGGAATTAAATCACTCACACAAATTAAATCACTCACTCTCCACACTAAATACACATACATAGTAGCGCCTTCTGTGGGAAGAGAACCTTGCCAAAATCATCGGTCGTTGCTCTTTGGGAAGGAAATTCGAGCTCATCTTCCTATTTGCTTCTTGTTGCTGCTCGTTGCTCTAAGGAAAACCAATTTCATTGTTGTTGGTTCATCAAAAGGTAACAATAGTGTCTATTATTATCTAAAATTTTATAGTTATTTCATAGTTGGTTCATCTGCAGTACTCTTCATCATCTTTTTTCTGATATTTTTTAGTTAGGGTAACAATGGTTACTATTATTATCTGCACTACTCTTTGAATTTTTTATTTATCTTTTTGAATGATCTATTTTTTCTTTTCTTGTTATGGGTAAAAATATTTTCTATTTGTAGTTATTTGATAATTTTAGACCTTAAAGCTTTCCCCTTTTGATGTTATGGAGAAATTCTTTGGGGTTGATGGTGTGATTGAAGAAGTGGGTCTAGGTCTTTGACTCTATTTTACTTTGTTTTCAAAATCGAAGTTACTTCTGAAAATCAAAAGATATTCTTTCTACTATTTCAGTGCTTACGTACAAAGAAACAAAACAAAACAATGTGTATGGTGCAAAGAAAAGTAACAAAACAATGTGCCAGTGTAAGTGCATACCTGTATTTAAAGAAGAGACTGAAACAAATGCCTATATATTTTTTTTCTATTGTATTTCAAATGTTTTACATAATAAAGTAATGAAATTGTATATGACTTGATGTACATTAAACATGACATATTCTAATATCTCAATAAACAGATATCATTATGTCATATTGTTTTGTTTATTTTTATTTAACTTTTTGATATATGAAACCTAGTGAAACCGACATAAGCTAGACTTTCCCCTTCCCTTGCTCTCTGTTGTTTTCTAGTTAATCAGACGCAATATTAGATAATAATGTAGTACTTCTTTTCATTCTAACATTACACCACTAGTTATGTTAACTTGTTACTTTTTGTGGTAAGTAAACAACAACTTGTTGTATGTGAATTTTCTTTTAGGAAACACTTTTTATTTAAGTTTTTGATGGTTTGATATAGCTATTTTATGATTCTGTAAAAACTGGAAACTTAGAGGTTTTCTGAATTTGTTAAAATAAAAGCACAAGCAGATGTAACTGCTTCAGTTCTAATTTTGTGAATAACTATAATTGGTTTGTATTTTTTTAACATTAAATAGGAGTATGGATAATATAAAGTGTAGTTGGATGTACACGAGATTAGATGGTCAAGGGGCTCTTAATTCTAGTTTCATAGTCGGTGTAAATGACTTTCTAAAGTTTGCAAGTTCTCCTTAGAAACCGCATGAGTGGTGATGAAGTTAGCTGTCCATGTAAAAAATGCCACAATATTAAATACATGGATGTTGAAACTGTTAAAATACACCTTTTCATTTTGGATTTGTTGAGAACTATTTTGTTTGGACGTATCAAGGAGAAAAAGAAGTGATCGATGAGATGTCTATTGATTTACCCAATGATACACAACCTGGATTGGGATATGATAATCCATATCGCCAAATGGTTTTGGATGCAGCTGGATCAAACTTTGGTCAGGGTTCGAGTTGGCAATCTTATAGTAATGACGAACCTGAGTCATCTCATCATTGATCCTAATCCTTCAATGGAGCAGGAACCTAATCCTGAGTCGCAAAGGTTTTATGATTTACTTCAAGCCGCTGATGCAGAATTGTATCCTGGTTCTTCCATCTCTCAACTTGTCGTAGTTTCTAGGATGCTAATTATTAAAATGGAGAATACTTTGTCACAGAGGGGTTATAATCAAGTGATGCAACTATTGAAAGAGGCATTACTTGAAGATAACAAAGTTCTAGATAGTTATTATCAAACTAAGAAACTAGTGCGTAGCTTGGGTTTGCCTGTTGAAAAGATTGATTGTTGTATCTCAGGATGTATGTTGTATTGGGAAGATGATAAGGACCTAACATTTTGTAAGTTTTGTGGCTATGAGAGGTTTAAACATCGTGTTGGTTCTCGTAAGAGAAAATTGGTCACTTACAAAAAAAATGTATTATTTTCCTCTTATTCCTAGATTGCGCAGATTATATGCATCTCATGCTACAGCTGCCGACATGAGATGGCATCATGAGCATATACAAGAAGAGGGGGTAATGCGTCATCCATTAGACTCTGAGGTTTGGAAGCACTTCAATGGAACCCATTCCTTTTTTGCTTCTGAACCAAGGAATGTGAGGTTGGGGTTATGTACTGATTGTTTTTAGCCATTTGCTCAATCTGGAAGAAAATACTCTTCATGGCCAGTGATTGTCACTCCATATAATTTACCCCCAGGGATATGTATGAAGGAGGTTTACATGTTCTTAACTATCATTGTTCTAGGGACACACAATCCTAAACAACAAATTGATGTTTATCTACAACCTCTAATAAAGAAATTGACTTTATTGTGGGAGACAGGTGTGGAAGCATTTGACATCTCAAAAAAGCAAAATTTTCAGTTACGGGCAGCTTTGATGTGGACTATCAATGACTTTCCGACATATTCTATGTTATCAGGATGCAGTACCAGTGGAAACTTAGCATGCCCTTACGGTATGGAGGAAACACAATCCTTCAGATTACAATATGGTGGGAAGACAACTTGGTTTGATAGTCATAGAATATTTCTTGAACAAAATCATCCATTTAGGAGAGATCGTAAGAACTTTCTTAAAGGTCATATTGTCACCAGATTGCCACCACCTGTAAGAACAGGACAAGAACTTTTGAATAAAATATGTGAGTTGGGGATAAATAAAGTAACTGAATTAGATGGAGAAGAAGTTAATAAAAAATTTCTAAGTCTTGCGGATGGAAAAAACGAAGCATCTTTTGGGATTTGCCTCATTGGAGTTCTAATATGATACGACATAATCTTGACGTCATGCATATTGAGAAGAATGTTTTTGCTAATGTATTTAACACTGTTCTTGATGTTGATGGCAAAACCAAAGACAATCCAAAAGAACGTCTAGATGTTGTAAAATATTGCAATCAGACACATTTGGCAAGGAATCCTGATGGAAGTTATCCTAAAGTTGCATATACAATAAACAAAGATATAAAAAAAAAGGTCTTGTTTGATTGGTTGGAAGGTGTGAAGTTTCCAAATGGTTATGTTTCAAATATGAGTCTATGTCTTGACACAGAAAAAATTTTCAGTGTGGAATTCATCTTATTGGTAGGTGATATACTATTTTTGGTAGGTGAGGGATTCATGATATTTTTGGTAGGTGTACCATTTTTGGTAGGTGAGGAATCCATTTTAAAGATTTTATTATAATATTCTTTTGCTAAGTGTATTAATCTTGATATCTCTTTAATATTATTTATGATATATTCTAGATATAACATATCTTGGGTTCTTAGGTACATATATAAATTATTTTCCATTAATTGTTCTAATAGTTTTTTATTTTCTATAGCTTCTGTCCAATATTGTGAATATTCGTAGTTCATTTTAATCTAAATTTATTTCTAAATCATACCATTCTATTATTTCAAGGTCTAAATCATATAGGTCTATTTCATACCATTGTTGGTTTAATATATGTTGGTTTAATATATCTTTTGATTCGTTATCATTAAATATTTTTTCCATATGATTCTTCTTAATTCAATTATCTCTATACCTTTAAGTATATATAGAATTAAAGTTTCATAGTTTTTTATTATTTCATCATGCATGTATGTAGTCATGTTCGTTGTTATGCAGATTTTTTATTTTCAATTATTCCTTCCTATCATATTCATAATTGATTAAATCCATATTAGATCATTATGAACTAGATTATTTGTTTATCATGTTCTCCTGTCACTACTAGCATCGTACTTTAGCGGATACTTCCTTCTTATCAGCACTTCAACTTTGTTTACTCCCCTAAACGGCTTTCCTTGCCTACCGGTTTCAACATTAGGATGGCATAGTATAGAAGTTTTCTCCCTGTTTCCAGTGTGCTAATAAACTAGAGATCATGATTCAAATAATTCTAATACATAATAACTGACATAAATTTATTCAATCATATATATGATATTCAGGAATATATGAAATTAGTTCTGCATATTTATTGAACAATATACATTTGCCTCTTACTTATTTATGGTATCTGAGGGTTAGTCCATTATCTATTAAGTATTTAAATATTTGAGAAAGTGTTTATTGGAAAGCTTGCTTCGTTTTATTGAAGGCTTGCTTATTATGTTACATATACATTCCTTTATATATAAAGGAATTTCTATCCTATGGCTATTTTACAATAATGCACAATAATGCACGTACTATACTACAATAATGCACGTACTATACTACAATAATGCACAATAATGCATGTACTATACTACTTACCCCTACAATAATGCACAATAATGCACCTATAATGCACCTATAATGCACAATAATGCATCTACTTCATGACTTTTTTACATAGTACTATTTACTTTATGACTTTTTTACATGGTACTATTTGCTTTTGGCCATGTCTTCTTTGCCTTATCTCTTTATCTACGACTTTCTTTGCACATTTTACTTCATGTGTCTTTTTATTTTTGTCTTCTTCTTCTTGTCTTCTTCTTCTTATCTTCTTTCGTCTCTATCTTATTTGATCATTCCAGCTGGACATCGGGAATCACATTATCTTCTCTATTACATTTTGAATATATATGGTCAGGATATTTATGTCCAATTAGCTTACAATATCTGGTTAATAGTTCTGACGAAATAAATTATGCCTTTAATGCTTTTGTTATAGGACTTTCTTCTAGTTTTAATAATGATAAAATCCATTTCTGAACTTCATCCATATCTGATTTCTTTAGCTTCCTTGAGTTGGCATAAATCATTAGTTGATCTCTGGGATAGTAACTCCATATAGCATTTCCATTCAAATAATTGTTGGCTAGTTCTTGTATTATAGTTGATATACCAATTATTCTTTTATTGACATAAAAACTAGGTATCTCAATTTTTGGTATTTCTGGTTGTTCTCCAATATCTTCCGGTATTATCATATCTTTGGTCAGGCCTATCTTTACAACTTGAATTGGAGGTTTTATCTCCTCATGTAATATCTCTGTTGTTTCCGTATAGAATTTTACATAAAATAAATTTCATTTGGTCACTCTTTTGTATATAATAAATGCTTTGTATAATTCTGGTATACCGCTTAATTCTTCTCCATCATAGGTATATGATGTACTTATTAATCCATAATTATGACATGTTTTAACTAGGTTAGCATTGATTTTTGGCTGTGCAATTAGTTTATTGTATCTTTGTAATTTCTGGGTTATATAGTCTTGGTTTGGATCTTTTGTAGTGGTAGATCTGGGATTGAGGTTTAGGTAACTCTGTATTTTGTATATATTTTCGATGTATGTCCTTGTGATGTGGTTATATACCTTTTTCTCATGTTGTAGGCTATCTGCATACGTTGAAGTTTGTGGTTCTATGGTTAATGGGTTTTTTGCTTTTTGTGTAAATGGTTTTTCAAATAGCTGATTTAAATTTACATTTCACTGTTTTTCAATAAATGGTTTCCTTGTACCTGCAGCTGTATTTAAGTAAACATTATGGGTTTTTAGGTGTTTCCCAACGTCACCTCTTAGCTCTGGATTGTTAAAGTCTTCTGATCGACTTAGCTCCGCATTTTTATAGTTATGTTGCTGACTTGTACTAGCTTTAGACTTCAGATTATCTTCATTAGTCTTTAGGTTTTGTATCTCATTGTCCATACTGTCCACTTTGATACAAAGTGTAGTAATAGCTTTGAGTATCTCTTCGATTGTATTTTCTTTCTCAGTTTGGGTAGCTTTGTCTTGATACGTAATCTGTATTTTAAGATTCCTCCATAACTTTTTCACTGGCGTCTGATTCTACTATATAAGTAAATTTTTTGTTTTCAACTAGAAAATATAGTTTAGGTAGGTTCTTACATAATAATTTTACTTTTTGTATTTGTGTTTGGTCTTTTTTATCAAACTAGTATTCTATATCTTTCTTTAATTTTTGTTGTAATGGTTTTAAATTCTCTGCTAATTTTGGTATGTATTCTCTTACTTGATTTACTAGTCTTAAGAATGACTGTAATTTCTTTTTTGTATCTAGCTGTTCATTTCAGTTAATTATTTTTTGTACTATATGCGTTTGCACTTTTATTCCATTTTTGTCTATCTGTATTCCTAGGAATTCTATTTGGCTTTTCATTATGTCTGCTTTCTTTTTACTTAGGTTTATGCCTGAATATTCTATAATATGTATGAATTTTTCTAATAATCTTATGTGTTCATCTTGGGTTTTAGAATATAGTAATATATCATCAATATATACTACACAATTTTCTAGTTGTTTAAAGTAGTTATCCATAAAGTGTTGATATCTGCCTGGTGCATTTTTATATCCAAATGGTAATACATTCCATTCATAAAATCATTGTGGTACTGTAAATGTTGTAAGTTTTTTAGATTCTTCTTCTAATTTTAAGTGGTAAAATCCTGATTTATAGTCAAATTTACTAAAGTAATTATATCCTTGTATTTGTCTTATCCTTAATATTTTATTTGGTATTGGATAATTATATGTTTTAGTTTTTGCATTTAAATTTCTTTAATCAATAACCATTCTACTTTTTCCTCTTTTTTGTTCACTATGTTTATTTACTATAAATGATGGGCTTGTATGCTTACTATTGTTTTCTTGTATATATTTTTTTTCTAGTAATTCACTTATATGTATCTTAAATTCTGTTAAATCACTAAAATTATACTTTAAGGGTTTTTGGGTTATTATACTATTATTATCAATTAGCTCAATTTTTACTTTTGTTTTATGTTTTTCCCATCCTTGTAAAGGATCTTCACTATATGATAATTCTAACTTATCTAGGATTATTTTTACTTTATCTATAGAGAGTATAATTAATTCTATTTTAGGGTCTTCTTCTTTTATATTTTCTAATTTTTGTGTAATTTTTTCACTACCTTTTATCCATTCTGTTGTTTTTCGTTTTTTGTTATTCACTCTTTTTGCACATATTTTTTGTTTACATGGTGTTGTGAACCACCAGTGTGTTTTTGTTATTATATGTGGGTATAATTTTTCTAAAAATTGCATTCCTAATAGCATATCTTTTATTGTAAGTTCAAAGTTATACATTTCTTCTATAGTTAATATCTTATCCCATATTTGTATTTTTATATTTTTGGCTTTATATGTGACCATGTTTCCTTCATTATTAAATCTTTGGTAGTTCAGGGCATAATTGTTCAATAGTTATTATTTCATCTTTTGTTACTAATTCTCTTGTAATATAGTTTTCTTCTTGTCATATATTCATTAATATTAAGTATTTTCATTGTTCCATTACTCCGTTATGTAGTAATGATATGGTTTTATTTCTTCTTCTATTGATTTTTGTGGAGTTTTATCTATTCTTCTTGAGATACTTATTTTTGATGATATTTGGGGTATTTCATAATTTATTCTTTTTTATGTACTTAATCTTTCTTTTACTATTTCTAAATCTTCTTCTATATCAATCTCATTATAGCTATAATCTTTATTATCTATGACTGTAACTATTCTTTCATTAGGATTTTCTTTTTTATTTTTTTTATTTTATTTTTTGCTGTTATTTTATGTTTTGTTTATTAAAACATATAAGTTTTTACATTTGGCTGTAAATGTTTTACTTCTTGGGGCTAGTTCTATCCCTAACATTTTCCAATATAATACTAGTGATTTATCTATGTTTCTGTCATTTATTCCTACTGAGTAGTTAGCACTTATTATAAATTTAAATTTTTGGTATATGAGGTTACCTTTTATTGCGCTTATTATACTTTTTTCTATGGGTTGTATAATTCTATCATCCGCTAAGTATATTTCTATGGGTGTATCTATTCCTTCCCTAAAACATGCTTTTATTAATATTTTTGTTCCTCCTAAATGTACATATTTAATTGAATTCTTAGCCTTAATATCTTGTATTTCTTTATTTATTATTGGTATTTTAGTCTTTCCTTTGGTGTATTTACAATCTATGATATGTTCTCTTTGACTTACTACATAATACTCTTCTTTTTGTCGTTTAAACCAATTTCTTATTGTTGGTATTTCGAATATTTTTTCTACGCTTAGGTCTAATTCTTTTTCTTTTATTTGTTCAAATATACTATTATCAATTATTATTTTTTGTTCTAAAGATTCTTCATCTTGATGATTTTCTTTAGCTATTAGTTGTAAATTTGTTTCAGTCATTTATATAGTATTCATTATCTGATTCTGTTACTGAATTATTTTCCATTTCATTTTTCGATAATTCATATATACTATCATCGCTTTCTAATTCATAATCTATATATGCTATTGGTATATAATTTTCGTTGTTTACTAGTATTTCTGATACTTGTTTTTCTTTGGATTTTTAGGTAATTTTCAATCTTTAGCTATGTGTCCTAATTTTCCACAATTATAACAAGTATATTCCGTTAGTTTTCTCTTTGGTCTATATGGTCTTTTGGTTTTGTAGTTTTTTACGTAGTAGTTTCTCTTTGGTCTTTTATATTTATATTTTGATCTATATTTTTTATAGTTTCTTTTTTTATTTTTATAATACCTATCCGTACAACCAAATTGGGGTGTTGTTTTATTTTTGCAACATGCTAAGTTTTTTACTAATATTTTTTCCATTGTTATTTCTTCTTTATGTTTTTCACACAGTTCTATAAACCATCATTGTAAGAATTTCATTCTAGCTCCTAAGGTATCTGTTAATCCTGCTTCATTCCAACTTTTTATTACTTTTGAATTAAAAGGTTCTGGTAATTTTGTAAAATATAATTTTCTTATTTCTTTACTCTCTTTTGTGCATATAATAGTATACTCTAAATGCACATGTATATTCATCTATATAACACATATTACATATTGCTAATTTTGTCATTAGATTCTGATTTATGATTTTTTTTCTTTATTTTGTTCTTTTACTTCTGTTGTCATACTACTAAATTCATTTTTATAGCTATTTCGTACTTATATAATATTTCCATAGTTGTAGTAGCTAATTCACCATTAGATTTTTTATTATTTCTTAGAGTTTTTAAACTTTCATCTGATAAATTTTGTAGCCATAATTTACTGTTTCTATAAGTGTTCTTTCTATATATCCTGGTGTTTCTGTCATTCCTATTTTGTTATCTATTAATTGTTTTGATATATATCTCATCCATAATTGAATTGTTTTATTTATATCTGCTACACAATCTAAATCTAAAAAATTATGTTGTTCAGTTATTGGTTTAGGTGTCCATTTCTTATTCAATCTTTTATCCCATATAGTTTTTTCTTTATCTTATTGTTCATAATTTGTATTTGGGTTTTTGGGTTTTTTATTCCTGGTGTACTAGGTTTTTCATCCATATCTACGTCTCATGTATTTACTTCTAAATTCTTTGTATTATCTTGTTTGCTAAAAGTTCCGTATATGTTTTACTTGTTTCCAAATGTTGTTCATCTAGATCATCGTCATTTATTTAATCAATTCTTATTTCAGGTAGATTATCTTGGTTATTTTCTTCTTTTTCTTCTAATTCATCTTCTAATTGCAATTTTTCTTTAAATTTAATTATCTCATTTGCTAATTTTGTTTTTTGTTCTTTTTGTTTAATTTCATACGTTTCTTTTAATATTGTCAGCTCTTTTTCTAGTTCTATTATTTTAGTATTTTTTACTTCTTCTAATTGTTGTACTTCCTTTTTTGCTTGTTGTTTTATTTTTTCAATTTCCATTCTTCTATCTATTTCTTCATTTTCTTTTGTTATTCCTATCATAGCAGTTAAACTATCTTATAGTTTTACCGTTTCTTTTTCTAACATTGAATTTAGATTGTCACCTATTTTCTTACATCTTCATCCTAGATTAGAAAATATTATTTTTATTTTTAATCCGTCATAGGTTTCATATGTTTTTTGTTCTATGGCATATTCTTCCTTATTCATTTATAGATTGTGTTGAAATTTATATTCTAAACTTTCTATCTGTATCTGTAGATATAAAATAGTTTTCCTTTGTGCTACTATAGATTTTTTACAAGTTCCTGCGAATATATTACTGTTAAGTCTACTTTGCCTATGTGCTAATTCTTGTCTTTTCGCTATAATTATTTCAGTAAGTTTTTGTCTATATTCGTTATTCTCGTTATTCATTTTATTTTTAAATACTGAATATATTTATATTCTATTTTAGATATATTATCTATTAATTGATTTAATTTGTCGTTATCAGTTTTTGTGATATTGAGTTGTTTATATTCTGGATATAATTTGTTTAATTTTCTTCTTATTTTTCTTAACTTTCTACCTATATGTTTCTACCAATAAGAAGAATTCCGCACCAAAAAATGGTATCAGAGCTATGGATGAAAAGAAATATAAGAAGAAACATATAGGTAGAAAGTTAAGAAAAAATAAGAAGAAAATCAAACAAATTATATCCAAAATATAAACAACTCAATATCACAAAAACTGATAACGACAAATTAGATCAATTAATAGATAATATATCTAAAATAGAATATAAATATATTCAGTATTTAAAAATACAATGATTAACGAGAATAACAAATATAGACAAAAACTTACTGAAATAATTATAGCGAAAAGACAAGAATTAGCACATAGGCAAAGTAGACTTAACAGTAATATATTCGCAGGAACTTGTAAAAAATCTATAGTATCACAAAGGAAAACTATTTTATATCTACAGATACAGATAGAAAGTTTAGAATATAAACTTCAACATAATCTATAAATGAATAAGGAAGAATATGCCATAGACCAAAAAACATATGAAAACTATGATGGATTAAAAATAAAGATAATATTTTCTAATCTAGGAAGAAGATATAAGAAAATAGGTGACAATCTAAATTCAATGTTAGAAAAAGAAACGGTAAAACTAGAAGATAGTTTAACTGCTATGATAAGAATAACAAAAGAAAATGAAGAAATAGATAGAAAAACGGAGATTGAAAAAATAAAACAACAGGCAAAACAGGAAGTACAACAATTAGAAGAAGTAAAAAATATTAAAATAATAGAACTAGAAAAAGAGCTGGCAATGTTAAAAGAAATGTATGAAATGAAACAAAAAGAAAAGGAACAAAAAACAAAATTAGCAAATGAGATAATTTAAAGAAAAATTACAATTAGAAGATGAATTAGAAGAAAAAGAAGAAAACCAAGATAATCTACCTGAAATAGGAATTGATGAAATAAATAATGATGATCTAAAAGAACAACATTCAGAAACAAGCGAAACATATACGGAACTTTTAGAAAACATAATACAAAGAATTTAGAAATAAATACAAGAGACGTAGACATGGATGAAAAACCAAGTACATCAGGAGTAAAAAATACAAAAAAATCCAAGATACTATAATGCAAACTATGGACAATATGATAAAGAAAATACTAAGTGGATAAAAGATTGAATAAAAAATGGACACCTAAACCAATAATTGAACAACAGAAGTAAAAGAACAAAATAAAGAAAAAATCATAAACCGGAATCTAATGACAAAATTAGCAATATGTAACATGTGTTATATAGATGAATATACATGTGCATTTAGAGAATATTATTATAAAGGAACATATAGCATAGAAGAAAGTAAAGAAATAAGAAAATTATATGTTACAAAATTACCAGAACCTTATAATTCAAAAGAATAAAAAGTTGGAATAAAGCAGGATTAACAGATACCTTAGGAACTAAAATCAAATTCTTACAACGATGGTTTATAGAACTATGTGAAAAACATAAATAAGAAATAAAAATGGAAAAAATATTGGTAAAAAACTTAGCATGTTGCAAAAATAAAACAGCACCCCAACTCGGTTGTACAGACAGATACTATAAAAAAAATATAATAAAAAATACAGATCAAAATATAAATATAAAAAACCAAGAAGAAGATATTATGTAAAAAACTATAAAACTAAAAGGCCCTATAGACCAAAGAAAAAATTAACAAAATGTACTTGTTACAATTGTGGAAAATTAGGACATATAGCTAAAAATTGTACATTACCTAAAAATCCAAAGAAAAAATAAATATCAGAAATACTGGTAGACAATGAAAAATATACACAAATAGAGTACGTAGAATATAAATTAGAAAGTCAAGATAGTGTAATGACCCTAAAGGTCATTTTTGGAAATTTTCATAAAATGACCGTTCTACCCCTCCCGATAGTTGCCTCGAGTCCTAATTGTTGCATTTTCGAAGTTGCTTTGGAGGAAAATTGATGAAAAGTTGAGTTTTTGGAAAGTTGAGTTTTTAAGAGTTAAAGTCTGGTTAAAAGTGCTATTTTGAGTCATTTGGAGTTTCGAGACTCGAATCGGATTTCTGTCGATTCCAGCGGTTTTTGAAATGTCAAAACGGGTCTGTGAGAATTTACGGAGTCAAATTTGGAGTTAAAACGAAGATTTGAGGTCCTAAGTTGCTAAAATTGTGAAATTTTGATAAAGAGTTGACTTTGGTCAACAAACGAGGTTCCGGTGCTCGAAATGGAATTCCGAGGGCACCATTGGATTCAGGGGGTGATTCTAAGTCTAGAATGAATCTTGGTTGAATTTTTTAGAGGCCCTGAGTGCGTTTCAATTTTTTGAGCCTAAAGTTAGTTTCTTGACGCCTTATCGGATACCGGGTCAAGGAGACCTCGAATTCAAATTCCGATGATTTCATTGAGTCCGAAATGTCATTTTCAAGCTAGTAGCATATTTGGTTTGTGTTCGGGAAGTGCCAAATGAGTTTTGGGTGAGCTTTTAAGCTTCTTGGATGCTTTGACACTATTTCAGCAAATTGTAGCAACTAAAGGGTTCATTATTAGTTTTAAGGGTCGAAAAATTATTTCGAAGGTTCTGAAATTTTGAGCATGAATTATAGGACTTATCTGCAAATTTTGGTGCATTTTCGCTAACCCGAGATTGGACTTTTATCGCAAATAAGAAATAATTGTTTACCGAGTAGAAATGATATTTGACTAGGCAACGAGCATGAAATTGAGCTCCGATTGAACGAGCAGGTCCGTATCATCATTTAAGACATTTACAAAAAAGAATCGGGTCATTTCACTATCGTATGAGGAAATTACGGCCTTTTTAGTGAAAGATTAACTGCTGTTTCTCTGGTGCATAACAGCCATGTACTGTTATAAAAATCTAAGACTGTGTTCATTTGGTATTTCGAGCATATCGGGAGTTCTAAAGATCGGAATGGAGTGATTCTTACGGGTTTCTTCTTGAATTAATATGAGGTTTAGTATTCAATCTTCAATTAGACATTTTCTCATAATTTCTTTATCTGATTTTTATTTCCCTATCCGTAAACCTCTTGGGAAAAATTGGGGTTTTATTGATTTGGACTCCCTTTTTTGATGAAAAAGGTATATTTACGATCCTGATGTTATGGGTAAACTGATTTTAACATAAAATTATTGATTCATCGATTATTTTCATCATATTAACCGCGTACAATTTGGACTTTCCCGATAAAGTTAAAGTTTGATAAATCGAGAATTTCAAGGTCGATCTTAACTCCGTTTTTGATAAAATTTCATATTTGAACTTATCTAAGCATGGGTAAGATGTTTTTTCAAGAGATATTTCATTTTCGAGTCGGGGTTTCGGATCCGAATATTTTAGGCTTATTCAAGAACGTGAATTTTCCTTCAAATTGAGTTTGTGAATTGATTTCAACTCCGTTTTCAAATTGGCTTTCACCATTAGCTTCCAAATACTTTAAGGATCATTTTGCATCAAAAGTTTCCATATTTGGGTATCGTTTTTCGGTATGAGACTTTTGGACCGTTTTACCCTTTTTCCCTAAATTTTTTGATTTTGGTGTCATTGGACTCGAATTGTGATTGTGAATAATTGTTTGAATAGATTATCGTGATTCGGATTATACTCGGAAAGGAAAGGCTCAAGTCAAGTAACTTTTGGAGTTCGTTTTAAGGCAAGTGGCTTCCAAACTTTGTAAACCTCTTAGACTACGCATGACTACTTTCCTAATTGTGTTACAGAGTAATGGGGATTGAGGATGGGTATTATTTGTTGATTGAAATTGTTGTAAATGAAAGATGGGGAATAAAACGATGTAAATGTGTTATATGTGACTTGAATTTGTTGAATAAGTCATGTGATAACTGATATTGAGGGGATAGAAGAGCATGAGTAGGCTATGATTGATACAGACATTGTGATTAAGACAGGTGATGTGTAATGCTATGATGTGGTCGTGATATGGTTGTGATTGAGACAGGTGATGTGTAATACTATGATGTGGTCGTGATATGGTTGTGATTGAGACAGATGATGTGTAATACTATGATGTGATCGTTATATGATTGTGATCGATGACATGTGCATATTCATTATTCATCGCATGTGAACTATCTGTTGCATGAGTTTTGAGACATTGATATGAGGATGGATGGATATGAGACACAGTTGAGACTAGCTCTGGCTAGAGATATATGAGATAGACTAGCTCCGGCTAGCGATTTGGATGCCGATGGGATCCGGTTTCGGCTGTGATACATGGTCCATGTGTGGCCCCCATGGGTTCTGATTTGAGTATTCAGCGCGGACTGATTACGTCAACAGATGTTTATCGTAGGACAGACATGCATCACGACTACATGACATCATTATTGCATTTTGCATCGCATTTGCCTTATCTTTGTCTGTGATGTGTGGATTGTATCGATTTACCCTTCTTATGTGGAATTCGATCTATTTGCTCTTACTTGTTGATCTGAGGTTGATGAGGATATACTGTTGGTTCTGGCTGTTGAATATGATCTGTTTAGTATAGGTTGGTTGGTTTGCTGCTAGATTGAAGTTTCGGTGGTTCGGTTTGGTTTGAAAGGATTTGTTTGTAGCTGCTAGTTTTGCTTAGTTTAGAGTTACTTGCGAGTACCTGTGGTTTTCTGTACTCACCCTTGTTTCTACACAATTGTGTAGGTTGACAGTTCTCTCAGATTCGACTTAGTATTTTCTTTAGTAGATTGAGCTTCGGGACATACTCGAGAGGTAGCGGTTTATTCCAGACGTGCCCTTGAGTTATCTTTACTTTCAGTTTTGTTCTATTCGAGAACTATACTCTGAGACTTGTATATTTTTATTCGAATTCTGTATTTAGAGGTTTGTACATGTGACAACCAAATTCTTGGTAGTGTTGAGTCTTAATTAAAGTCTTCCGCTTATTTATTATCTTTTATTCTCATATTTCTACTTCTCTATAGTTGTGGTTGGGTTAGGCTGACGTGTCCGGTGGGAAATGGACACGTGCCATCACATCCGAATTTGGGCTGTGACAAAAATGGTATCAGAGCCCCAGGTTCATAGGTCGAACGTGTACAAGCCAAGTCTAAGTAGCGTGTCGAGGATCGATACGGAGACGTCTGTACTTATCTTCGAGAGGCTTTGGTGACTTTTAAGAAACATCTTTATTACTTGATTCTCTGTCGTGCGTCCTTGGTCCGATCTCATTCTTATCACTTCACTTTATTCTCTCTCTCATTGTAATGACTCGTGGTTGGTCCAGCGTGGGTGTGAGTTTAGGAGTCATCGCGTGGTTTTAGAGTTAGATCTGGTTTTGATTAGGAGGTGATAGGCTTGTGGAAAGGAAGTGTGATCAGACATGGAATTCTCTTCGAGACGAGTGAGTAAGGTTGTGGCCAAGGGATGTGTTTTGAGTTTATGGTATTGGAAGATGAACATTTATTAAGAGACTTCAAGAACGTCTTAGTTCTCCGGTCATTTATTCAACAACGAGAATTGTGCTTGTGTGACTTATACGACGGAAGTGGTTAGACAATGAAGAATGGTGTAAGTAAGAGAATGACTATGTTGAGAGTGCTGCGACTTTGGAAACTACAGTTGTGAAGTTCGTCATAAGGGAATAGATTGTGTAGTATATTATGATGATGAAGTTGCACCAACCAAAATCAGAAGTTCTATGGTGGTTTTATAGTGTGGTTATGTATCATTACAGGGTCATTGTACGGCGACTACGACGGTACTCGTGTTATCTTGGTTAGGGTTATGGGCTATTTTGCTTCTGCTATCGATCGGGCTTACGAAATTGTGCATATCATTTTCGGCCGGAGACTGAAGTGCTTTGGTAATGTTTTGCAACTATTTAATGAGTGTAAATGAACAGGTTATTTGAGTACGACCTTCTCAATGGATCTGATGTCTTCTAGTGGTGGATTTAGCGGTTGTTCATGATGTGGTACTAGTGATATATGGAAGCGGAGAAATCTGAGTTGTCAGCTGTTTCACCTAATCGGGTCAGAAGGTTGATGTTGCATTCTCGATTGAGATTGGTTGCTACTATGAACGCTTGAGTTAAGCATTAATTATAAGGAAAGTTATAGTGGTGGATTGAGTGAATCGATCTTGTCTTGTTTCTAGGACAAGGTACGACCCTTGGGTTATCATGATTATATTGGGAACTAATATCTTTATGATGAGTCAAAAGAAATGGGCAACAATAAGCCATGGATGAAGAAAGTTTTAACAAGTATACTCGTGTAAAGGCAATTAAGGATTTTAGCGAGAAGGTACGATTAAAAAGGAATCGGGTTGGTTTTGTCAAGATGTGGGTTGGCAAGGTAAGAGATGATTGGTTGTATCAACTTTTTAGCCATTGGAAGGACTTTTGCATGGTATGAGTTGTAGCAATTAAATACTTGTGATTGTAGAAGAGTTCGATGAAGTTTCATTTGAGAAGTTTAACTTAAGGTAAAAGGTAATATGCGGTGGATGTTTGGCCAAGAAACTATAATGATAAATGATTTACGGGAAGAACAATAGTCTTGCGCGATGGATATAAGTTAAGAGATGTGAAGGAATAAGACATCACATGTAGATCCTTAGTTTGAAGTTGAAGATTGTGTAAATTTCTGCTTTTATGTTAGATATGACAATGCAAGGTGGATTGGTTCAGCACAAATGTATGATGTGTTATCAGCTACTTTTTGAACACTTGGTATTGGTGTTGGTGGTAAACATTGATTTATGAGGAATTCTGCAGTTTTTGAATTGGTTTGAATTATTCAGCTTATGGTAGGTGACTTACGAGTGTCCAACCGGAAGGACTTGTAGCTCTACATGGTTATTGAGGATTTTGAATTGGGTTGATAACTCTATTTATGGAATTATCCAGACTGTTGTAACGCGTTACATAGATCCTTGATGGTAAATAGAGGTTGTGTGCTCATAGTATACGAAATTATTGTAGTGTCCAAGAACTGCTTCAAGTTTCGGCATGAGATATATGATGGTTTGAATAATAGTTGAAGCTGGGTAAGTAAAGGATTGCGTGTAATCGATATTGATCGTGATTCAATAGTTCTATCTCAATGAAAAGGTACTATGACATTTAGAACTTGGATTATTAGCGATTGGGTGAGACCCATATCGATCGTGGAATGCCTCAATGGAAGGAGGAAGGACCATAATTCAAAATTTTGGAAGCAACGATGTGTTTCTAAGAATGACTGGATACTAGTGGCCGTCTGAGGGTAAAGTGACTGGCCGGTGTGACTATGATGTTCTGGTAGAATTGATATTGTTGGCTTTAATGGATTATTGTAAAGAGTATGAGAAAATGGATAAATTGAGTATGTCTATGATTGTTATGAGGCTGGACTGGCTGATTGTGAAGTCAGACGAATGGGAAGGTGTGTTATGGACATCGTGGAAGGGATATCTTGGGTTGTTCAATTTCGGTTTTGTATATTCTTATGTGACCACCTACCTCATTTCAGACATGGTTTTGGATTATGATTCTCTATCTATGTTCAGACGTGTTTTTACTTTTGTGGGTGGATGCCTAGTGGTGAATCGGATGGACCGATTCATGCTCTCTTGGCAGAATAGAATACTTGTGTGGGTGGGCCGATTCAAAGATAGTGGGTTCGATGTGGTATTGGGGTGGTGGAAGCTTTTCGGAAGTTCTACAAGTGTCATCTTACTTTTGGAAAGGTATAGAGAGGCTACCGTATGTTGCTACAGTTTTTGGCTATTTTGGTATTTATCTTGCCCCTATATGCATGGTTCAGCTAGGTGTGGTTCGATGCTTAGTGGCCCGTGGGCCTAGTTGTTCCGTTGCTGGAATTGTCTACAATTATGGATCCTACTTCAGTGTTTTGGTGGCATCCTTAGAGGTTTTATATGCTTGGATGGGTCGATCATCAGTTGGATACTTGATCATTTCTATCTGTGGGTTAGATAAGCGTGATTATTCCAAGATGGGTGCTCGATGGATATGCATCAGATTAGTATGACTCAGACTTGTGGAAATGTGGTAATGGGAATGGAATTTTTTCTAGAGTCAGTGATGGTTCGTGTGTTGTGAGAGCTTGGTGACTGATTTAGGTTCATCCTTGATTTTTCTGTGGTTATGGATTCTGAAATTTCTCTCGTGGTTACATGATTAGGGGTTTGTCATGGTAAATACGTTGTGGTTATGAGATCTTATATTCAGATTCAGTCTTTGAGTTAGTCAGCGGTTTGAAATAACCCTTTGAGGGTTAAGTTGTCAAGATTGATTTGGGAATCCTTGTATGGATTTTTGGGATAAGGTTTAAGAATGGGTTCGTTTGGAGTAGTAATTATTGAGTTCGGAAATTTCACCTCGGGGTTGATAGCGTCGAGTATTTTTTTGCCTTCTTCTACTTTATGTTTGAGGACGAACATGATTTTTAGTGGTGAATAATGTAATGACACTAAAGGTCATTTTTGGAAATTTTCATAAAATGACCATTTTACCCCTCCCGATAATTGCCCCGAGTCCTAACTGTTGTATTTTTGAAGTTGGTTTGAAGGAAAATTGATGAAAAGTTGAGTTTTTGGAAAGTTGAGTTTTTAAGAGTTAAAGTTTGGTTAAAAGTGCTACTTCGAGTCATTTGGAGTTTCGAGACTCGAATCGGATTTCCGTCGATTCCAGCGGTTTTAGAATTTCGAAACGATTCTGTGAGAATTTATGGAGTCAAATTTGGAGTTAAAACAAAGATTTGAGGTCCTAAGTTGCTAAAATTGTGAAATTTTGATCAAGAGTTGACTTTGGTCAACAAACGAGGTTGCGGTGCTAGAAATGGAATTCTGAAGGTACCGTTGGATTCAGGGGGTGATTCTAAGTCTAGAATGAGTCTTGGTTGAATTTTTAGAGGCCCCGAGTGCGTTTCGAGTTTTTGAGCCTAAAGTTAGTTTCTTGACGCCTTATCTGATACCGGATCAAGGACACCTAGAATTCAAATTCCGATGATTTCATTGAGTCTGAAATGTCATTTTCAAGCTAGTAGCATATTTGGTTTGTGTTCGGGAAGTGCCAAATGAGTTTTGGGTGAGCTTTTAAGCTTCTTGGATGTTTTGACACTATTTCAGCAAATTGTGGCAACTAAAGGGTTCATTATTAGTTTTAAAGGTCGAAAAATTATTCCGAAGGTTCTGAAATTTTGAGCATGAATTATAGGACTTATCTGCAAATTTTGGTTCATTTTCGCTAACCCTAGATTGGACTTTTATCGCAAATAAGAAATCATTGTTAACCGGGTAGAAATGATATTTGACTGGCCAAACGAGCATGAAATTGAGCTCCGATTGAACGAGCAGGTCCGTATCATTATTTAAGACATTTACAAAAAGAATCGGGTTATTTCACTATCGTATGAGGAAATTACGGCCTTTTTAGTGAAAGATTAACTGCTGTTTTTCTGGTGCATAACAGCCATGTACTGTTATAAAAATCTCAGACTGTGTTCATTTGGTATTTTGAGAATATTGGGAGTTCTAGAGATCGGAATGGAGTGATTCTTACGGGTTTCTTCTTGAATTAATATGAGGGTTAGTATTCAATCTTCAATTCGACATTTTCTCATAATTTATTTATCTGGTTTTTTTTCCCTATCCGTAAATCTCTTGAGAAAAATTGCGGTTTTATCGATTTGGACTCCCTTTTTGATGAAAAAGATATATTTACGATCCTGATGTTATGGGTAAACTGATTTTAACATAAAATTATTGATTCATCGATTATTTTCATCATATTAACCGCGTACAATTTGCACTTTCTCGGTAAAGTTAAAGTTTGATAAATCGAGAATTTCAAGGTCGATCGTAACTCCGTTTTTTATGAAATTTCATATTTGAAGTTATCTAAGCATCGGTAAGATGTCTTTTCAAGAGATATTTCACTTTTGAGTCGGGGTTTCGGATCCGAATATTTTAGACTTCTTCAAGAACGTGAATTTTCCTTCAAATTGAATTTGTGAATTGATTTCAACTCCGTTTTCAAATTGGCTTTCACCATTAGCTTCCAAATACTTTAAGGTTCATTTTACATCAAAAGTATCCAGATTTGGGTATCGTTTTTCGGTATGAGACTTTTGGACCGTTTTGCCCTTTTTCCCTAAATTTCTTGATTTTGGTGTCATTGGACTCGGATTGTGATTGTGAATAATTGTTTGAATAGATTCTCGTGATCCGGATTATATTCGGAAAGAAAAGGCTCAAGTCAAGTAACTTTTGGAGTTCGTTTTAAGGCAAGCGGCTTCCAAGCTTTGTAAAACTCTTAGACTACGCATTATTACTTTCCTAATTGTGTTGGGGAGTAATGGGGATTGAGGATGAGTTTTATTTGTTGATTGAAATTATTGTAAATGAAAGATGGGGAATAAAACGAGCTAATTGTGTTATATGTGACTTGAATTTGTTGAATAAGTCATGTGATAATTGATATTAAGGGGATAGAAGAGCATGAGTAGGCTATGATCGATACAGACATTGTGATTGAGACAGGTGATGTGTAATGCTATGATGTGGTCGTGATATGGTTGTGATTGAGATAGGTGATGTGTAATACTATGATGTGGTCGTGATATGGTTGTGATTGAGACAGGTGATGTGTAATACTATGATGTGGTCGTGATATGGTTGTGATTAAGACAGATGATGTGCAATACTATGATGTGATCGTGATATGATTGTGATTAATGACATGGGCATATTCATTATTCATCCCATGTGTGAACTATCTGTTTCATGAGTTCTGAGACATTGATATGAGGATGGATGGATATGAGACACAGTTGAGACTAGCTCCGGCTAGCGATTTGGATGCCGATGGGATCCGGTTCCGGCGGTGATACATGGTCCATGTGTGGCCCCCATGAGTTCTGATTTGAGTATTCAGCGCGGACTGATTACGTCAACAGATGTTTATCGTAGGACAGACATGCATCACAACTACATGACATCATTATTGCATTTTGCATCGCATTTGCCTTATCTTTGTCTGTGATGTGTGGATTGTATCGGTTTACCCTTCTTATGTGGAATTTGATCTACTTGCTCTTACTTGTTGATCTGAGGTTGATGAGGATATACTGTTGGTTCTGGCTGTTGAATATGATCTGTTTAGTATAGGTTGGTTGGTTTGCTGCTAGATTGAAGTTTCGGTGGTTTGGTTGGGTTTGAAAGGATTTGTTTGTAGCTGCTAGTTTTGCTTAGTTTAGAGTTATTTGCGAGTACCTGTGGTTTTCGGTACTCACCCTTGCTTCTACACAATTGTGTAGGTTGACAGCTCTCTCAGATTCGGCTTAGTATTTTCTTTAGCGGATTGAGTTTTGGGACATACTCGAGAGGTAGCGGTTCATTCCTGACGTGCCCTTGAGTTATCTTTACTTTCAGTTTTGTTCTATTCGAGAACTATACTCTGAGACTTGTATATTTTTATTCGAATTCTTTATTTAGTGGTTTGTACATGTGACAACCAAATTCTGGGTAGTGTTGAGTCTTAATTAAAGTCTTCCGCTTATTTATTATCTTTTATTCTCGTATTTCTACTTCTCTATAGTTGTGGTTGGGTTAGGCTGACGTGTCCGATGGGAAATGGACACATGCCATCACATTCGGATTTGGGGTGTGACAGATATATTACTATATTCTAAAACCCAAGATGAACACATAAGATTATTAGAAAAATTCTTACATATTTTAGAATATTCAGGCATAAGCCTAAGTAAAAAGAAAGCAGACATAATGTAAAGCCAAATAAAATTTCTAGGAATACAGATAGATAAAAGGGGAACAAAAATGCAAACACATATAGTACACACAATAATTAACTGAAATAAATAGCTAGATACAAAAAAAAAATTACAATCATTCTTAGGACTAGTAAATTAAGTAAGAGAATACATACCAAAATTAGCAGAGAATTTAAAATCATTACAACAAAAATTAAAAAAAGATATAGAATACCAGTTTCATAAAAAAAATCAAACACAAATACAAAAAGTATAATTATTATGTAAGAACCTGCCTAAACTATATTTTTCGGATGAAAACAAAAAATTTACTTATATACTAGAATCAGACGCCAGTGAAAAAGTTATGGAGGAATCTTAAAATACAGATTACTTATCAAGACAAAGCTACCCAAACTGAGAAAGAAAATACAATCGAAGAGATACTCAAAGCCATTACTACACTTTGTATCAAAGTGGACAGTATGGACAATGAGATACAAAAGTTAAAGACTAATGAAGATAATCTGAAGTCTAAAGCTAGTACAAGTCAGCAGCATGACTATAAAACTGCGGAGCTAAGTCGATCGAAAAACTTTAAAAATCTAGAGCTAAGAGGTGACGTTGGGAAACACATCAAAATCCATAATGTTTGTTTAAATACAGCTGCAGGTACAAGGAAACCATTTAATGAAAAACAGCGAAATGTAAATTTAAATCAGCTATTTGAAAAACCATTTACACAAAAAGCAAAAAATCATTAACCATAGAACCACAAACTTCAACGTATGCAGATAGCCTACAACATGAGAAAAAGGTATATATCAACATCACAAGGACATACATCTAAAATATATACAAAATACAGAGTTACCTAAACCTCAATCCTAGATCTTCCACTACAAAAGATCCAAACCAAGACTATATAACCCAAAAATTACAAGGATACAATAAACTAATTGCACAGCCAAAAACCAATGCTAACCTAGTTAAAACATGGGATAATTATGGATTAATAAGTACATCATATACCTATGATAGAGAAGAATTAAGCGGTATACCAGAATTATACAAAGCAATTATTATATACAAAAGAGTGACCAAAGGAAATTTATTTTACGTAAAATTCTATACGGCAACAGATGAGATATTACATGAGGAGATAAAACCTGCAATTCAAGTTGTAAAGATAGGCCTGACCAAAGATATGATAATACCGGAAGATATTGGAGAACAACCAGAAATACCAAAAATTGAGATACCCAATTTTTATGCCAATAAAAGAATAATTGGTATATCAACTATAATACAAGAACTAGCCAACAATTATTTGAATGGAAATGATATATGGAGTTATTATTCCAGAGATCAACTAATGATTTATGCCAACTTAAGGGAACTAAGGAAATCAGATATGGATGAAGTTCAGAAATGGATTTTATCATTATTAAAATCAGAAGAAAGACCTACAACACGAGCATTAAAGGCATAATTTATTTCGTCAGAACTATTAACCAGATATTGTAAGCTAATTGGACATAAATATCCGGACCATATATATTCAAAATGTAATGGATAAAAGGTAGTGAAAAAATTATACAAAAATTAAAAAATATAAAAGAAGAAGACCCTAAAATAGAATTAATTATTATTTTATAGATAAAGTAAAAATAATCAAAGATAAGTTAGAATTATTATATAGTGAAGATCCTTTACAAGGATGGGAAAAACATAAAACAAAAGTAAAAAATTGAGCTAAGTGATAATAATCGTATAATAACCCAAAACCATTAAAATATAATTTTAATGATTTAACAGAATTTAAGATACATATAAGTGAATTACTAGAAAAAGGATATATAAAAGAAAGCAATAGTAAGCATACCAGCCCAACATTCATAGTAAATAAACATAGTGAATAAAAAAGAGGAAAAAGTAGAATGGTTATTGATTATAGAAACTTAAATGTAAAAACTAAAACATATAATTACCTAATACCTAATAAAATATTAAAGATAAGACAAATATAATGATATAATTACTTTAGTAAATTTGACTGCAAATCAAGATTTCACCACTTAAAGTTAGAAGAAGAATCTAAAAAACTTACAGCATTTACAGTACCACAAGGATTTTATGAATGGAATGTATTACCATTTGGATATAAAAATGCCCCAGGTAGATATCAACACTTTATGGATAACTACTTTAAACACCTAGAAAATTGTGTAGTATATATTGATGATATATTTCTATATTCTAAAACCCAAGATGAACACATAAGATTATTAGAAATATTCATACATATTATATAATATTCAGGCATAAGCCTAAGTAAAAAGAAAGCAGACATAATGAAAAGCCAAATAGAATTCAAGAATACCGATGGATAAAAAAGGAATAAAAATGCAAATGCATATAGTACAAAAAATAATTTACTCAAATGAATAGTTAGATACAAAAAAGAAATTACAATCATTCTTAGGATTAGTAAATCAAGTAAGAGAATACATACCAAAATTAGCAGAGAATTTAAAATCATTACATCAAAAATTAAAGAAAGATATAGAATATCAGTTTGATAAAAAAGACCAAACACAAATACAAAAAGCAAAATTATTATGTAAGAACCTACCTAAACTATATTTTCTAGATGAAAACAAAAAAATTACTTATATAGTAGGAATCAGACGCCAGTGAAAAACGTTATGAAGGAATTTTAAAATACAGGTATGATGAAGAAAAAATAGAACATCATTGCAGATACTATTCAGGAACATTTACTAATACAGAAATAAAATGAAAAATAAACTGGAAAGAATTATATTCAGTATATAAATGTTTATTATCATTTGAACCATATATTGTATATAACAAATTTATTATAAGGACAGATAACACACAAGTAAAATGGTGGCTAATAAGAAAAATACAAGATTCAGTAACTACAAAAGAAATAAGAAGATTGGTATTAAATATATTAAATTTTATATTTACTATTGAAGTAATAAAAACTGACAAAAATGTTATTGTAGATTACTTATCAAGACAAAGCTACCCAAACTGAGAAAGAAAATACAATCGAAGAGATACTCAAAGCCATTACTACACTTTGTATCAAAGTGGACAGTATGGACAATGAGATACAAAAGCTAAAGACTAATGAAGATAATCTGAAGTCTAAAGCTAGTACAAGTCAGCAGCATGACTATAAAACTGTGGAGCTAAGTCGATCGGAAGACTTTAAAAATCTAGAGCTAAGAGGTGACGTTGGGAAACACATTAAAACCCATAATGTTTGTTTAAATACAGCTGCAGGTACAAGTAAACAAGTTAGTGAAAAACAGCATAAGAATGCAAACTTAAACCTGTTATGTGAAAAAACTATTTACCCCAAGAACGTCAAGAAACACATTGACTATGGAACCACAAACCTCTACATATGCAGATAGTCTACAGAACGAGAAAAAATTATATAACCATGTTACGAGAACCTATATTGAAAATATATACAAAATCCAAAATTATTTGAACCTTAACCCTAGATCCACTACAATCTAAGAACCAAATCAAGACTACCTAACCCAAAGATTACAAGGTTATAACAAGTTAATCGCACAACCAAAAACTAAAGCCAATTTAGTAAGAACATGTTACAATTATGAACTATTAAATACTGTATATACATACGATGGAGAAGAGATAAGTGGAATACCAGAACTACACAAAGCATTCGTCACATATAAAAGAGTTACCAAAGGAAACTTATTTTATATAAAGTTTTATACAGCACCAGCGGAGATATTATACGAAGAGATAAACCCTCCGATTCAAGTTATTAAGATCGAACTAACCAAAGACATGATTATACCTGAAGATATTGGACAACGGGAAGAAATATGAAAAATAGAGATACCAAGTTTTTATGCCAATAAAAGAATAATTGGTATATCAACTATTATACAAGAGTTAGCAAACAATTATTTAAACGGAAATGCTATATGGAGTTACTACTTTACAGACCAGTTAATAATATATTCAAATTCAAGAGAACTAAGGAAAGCAGATATGGATGAAGTCCAGAAATGGATTTTATCATTATTAAAACCAGAAGAAAGACCTACGACAAGAGCACTAAAAACATGATTTATTTCGTCAGAACTATTAACCAGATATTGCAAGCTAATTGGACACAAATACCCTGATCATCTATGTACAAAATGTAATGGAGAAGACAATGTGATTCCAGATGTCCAGCTAGAATAAAGTCTAAAGAGATAAGAAGATAAAGAAAAAGATAGCAACAACTAAAGAGATAAGACAAAGAAGACATATTTGGCCAAAAAACCCAAAAGGAAATAGTATAAAGTAGGAGCATTATTGTAAATTATTAGTCTTATTGTAAGAAAGTGTAGGAATAAATTATGTAAATTAGTCAATAAGTGTAGGGTAGTATGCATTATTAAAGTAAGTGTATATTAAAGTGATAGGTGTGGTGAGCATTATAAAGGGACAAGTGTAAAGTGGGTAAGTATGGTAGGTGTGCATTATTAAAGTTGTGTGCAGATAAGTATGAGTGCAATAGATAGGCCAGAATTTCCTTTCTATATAAAGGAATGTACATGTAACATAATAAGAAAGCCTTCAATAAAACGAAGCAAGCTTTCCAAAAAACACTTTCTCAAATATTTAAATACTTAATAGATAATGGAACAACCTTCAGATATCATGGATAAGCAAGAGGCAAAGGTATATTGTTAAAAAAATATGCAGAACTAATTTCATATATTCCTGAATATCATATATATGATTGAATAAATTTATGTTAGTTATTATGTATTAGAATTATTTGAATCATGATTTCTAGTTTATTAGCACACTGAAAATAGGGAGAAAACTTCTATACTATGTCATCCTAATGTTGAAACCAGTAGGTAAGGAAAGCCGTTTAGGGAAGTAAACAAAGTTGAGGCGCTGATAAGAAGGAAATATCCGCTAAAGTACGATGCTAGTAGTGATACGAGAACATGATAAACAGATAATCTAGTTCATAATGATCTAATATGGATTTAATCAATTATGAATATGATAGGAAGGAATAATTGAAAATTAAAAAACCTGCATAACAACGAACATGACTACATACATGTATGATGAAATAATAAAAAACTATGAAACTTTAATTCTATATATACTTAAAGGTATAAAGATAATTGAATTAAGAAGAATCATATGGAAAAAATATTTAATGATAACAAATGAGAAGATATATTAAATCAACAATGGTATGAAATAGACCTACATGATTTAGACTTCGAAAGAATAGAATGGTATGATTTAGAAATAAATTCAGATTAAAATGAACTACAGATATTTAAAATATTGGACAGAAGTTATGAAAGACATAAAACTATTAGAAGAATTAATGGAAAATAATTTACACATGTACCGAAGAACCCGTATATGTTGTATCTAGAATACATCACAAATAATATTAAAGAGATATCAAGATTAAGACACTTAGCAAAAGAATATTATAATAAAATCTTTAAAATGGATTCCTCACCTACCAAAAATGGAACCAAAACTGGTACACCTACCAAAAATGTCATGAATTCCTCACCTACCACACCTACTACACTACCAAAAATATCATGAATTCCTCACCTACCAAAAATAGTATATCCCCTACCAATAAGATGAATTCCGCACCATTTTTTGGGGTTACGAAATTCATGGTAAAATGTAATAATACTTATTGTAATATTTTTTTGATAGTTGTCTTAGTTTGACTATTTCTTTAATATTGTTTGTGATGTATTCTAGATACAACATATCTTGGGTTCTTAGATACATATGTAAATTATTTTTCATTAATTCTTCAAATAGTTTTATGTCTTTCATAGCTTCAGTCCAATACTGTAATTATTCGTAGTTCATTTTAATATGAATTTATTTCTAAATCATACCATTCTATTCTTTTGAATTCTAAATCAAGTAGGTCTATTTCATACCATTGTTGGTCTAATATATCTTTTGATTCGTTATCATTAAATATTTTTTCTCATATGATTCTTCTTAATTCAATTATCTCTATACCTCTGAGTATATATAGGATTAAAGTTTCATAGTTTTTTATTATTTCATCATGCATGTATGTAGTCATGTTCATTGTTATACAAGTCTTTTATTTTCAATTATTCCTTCCTATCATAACCATAATTGATTAAATTCATATTAGATCATTATGAACTAGAATATCTGTTTATCATGTTCTCCTGTCACTACTAGCATCGTACTTTAGCGGATACTTCCTTCTTATTAGCGCCTCAACTTTGTTTACTCCCCTAAACGACTTTCCTTGCCTACCGGTTTCAACATTAAGATGGCATAGTATAGAAGTTTTCTCCCTGTTTCCAGTGTGCTAATAAACTAGAAATCATGATTCAAATAATTCTAATACATAATAACTAACATAAATTTATTCAATCATATATATGATATTCAGGAATATATGAAATTAGTTCTGCATATTTTTTGAACAATATATCTTTGCCTCTTGTTTATCCATGATATCTGAACGTTGTTCCATTATCTATTAAGTAAATATTTGAGAGAGTGGTTTTAAGGAAGCTTGCTTCATTTTATTGAAGGCTAGCCCATTATGTTACATGTACATTCCTTTATATAGACAATTCTAATTCTATCCTATTTCTTATAATAATGCGTCTACTGTACACTTTACGACATTTTTATATTTCTACTGTACACTTTACGACTTTTTTACATACTTATTCTTTACAATAATGTAACTACTGCACACTTTAACTTTCTTTACATAATAAAGTACATTTTACATATCTTTTTGTTTTCTTCTTCTTATCTTATTTGTCTTCTTCTTTTTATTTTCTTCTGTTCATGTGAAGATCATGTGTCTATCTTCTTTTTATCATTTTGTTTTCTTCTTCTTTGTCTTCTTCTTCTTATCTTATCTCTTTGTCTTCTTCTTTATCTCTTAGTCTTCCGTCTCTATCTTCTTTTATTTTATCATTTCAGCTGGACATCGAGAATTACATTATTTTCTCCGTTGCATTTTGAACATATATGGTTAGGATATTTGTGTCCAATTGGTTTACAATATCTGGTTAATAGTTTTGATGAAATAAATCCTGCCTTTAATGCTCTTGGTGTAGGTCTTTCTTCTGGCTTTAATAATGATAAAATTCATTTCTGGACTTCATCCATATCTGACTTTCTTAGCTCCCTTGAGTTAGCATAAATCATTAATTGATATCTGGAATAGTCGCTCCACATAGCATTTCCATTCAAATAATTGTTGGCTAGTTCATGTACTATAGTTGATATACCAATTATTCTTTTATTGGCATAGAAATTGGGTATCTCAATTTTTGGTATTTCTGGTTGTTCTCCAATATCTTCTGGTATTATCATCTCTTTGATTAGGCCTATCTTTAGAACTTGAATAGGAGTTTTATCTCCTCATGTAATATCTCTGCTGTTGCCATATAGAATTTCACATAAAATAAATTTCCTTTGGTCACTCTTTTGTATATAATAAATGCTTTGTATAATTCTGGTATGCCACTTAGTTCTTCTCCATCATAAGTATATGCAGTACTTATTAATCCATAATTATAACATGTTTTAACTAGGTTAGCATTGGTTTTTGGCTGTGCAATTAGTTTATTGTATCCTTGTAATTTCTGGGTTATATAGTATTGGTTTGAATCTTTTGTAGTGGTAGATCTGGGATTGAGGTTTAGGTAACTCTGTATTTTGTATATATTTTCGATGTATGTCCTTGTGATGTGGTTATACACCTTTTTCTCATGTTGTAGGCTATCTGCATACGTTGAAGTTTGTGGTTCTATGGTTAATGGGTTTTTTGTTTTTTTGTGTAAATGACTTTTCAAATAACTGATTTAAATTTGTATTTCGTTGTTTTTCAATAACTGGTCTTCTTGTACCTGCAGCTATATTTAGACAATCATTATGGGTTTTAAGGGGTTTCCCAACGTCACCTCTTAGCTCTGGATTTTTAAAGTCCTCTGATCGACTTAGCTCCGCATTTTTATAGTCATGCTGCTGACTTGTACTAGTTTTAGACTGCAGATTATCTTCATTAGTCTTTAGCTTTTGTATCTCATTGTCCATATTGTCCACTTTGATACAAAGTGTAGTAATGGCTTTGAGTATCTCTTCAATTGTATTTTCTTTCTCAGTTTGGGTAGCTTTGTCTTGATAAGTAATCTGCAATAACATTCTTGTCAGTTTTTATTAATTCAATAGTAAATGTAAAATTTAATATATTTAATACCAATTTTCTCATTTCTTTTGTAGTTACTGAATCCTGTATTTTTCTTGTTAGCCACCATTTTACTTGTATGTTAGCTGTCCTTATAATAAATTTGTTATATACAATATATGGTTCAAATGATAGTAAACATTTATACACTAAATATAATTATTTCCTATTTATTTCCCATCTTATTTCTGTATTAGTAAATGTTCCTGAATAATATCTACAATGATGTTCTATTTTTTCTTTATCATACCTGTATTTTAAGACTTCTGCATAACTTTTTTCATTGGCGTCTTATTCTACTATATAAGTAAATTTTTTGTTTTCATCTGGAAAATATAGTTTAGGTAGGTTCTTACATAATAGTTTTATTTTTTGTATTTGTGTTTGGTCTTTTTTATCAAACTGGTATTCTATATCTTTCTTTATTTTTTGTTGTAATGGTTTTAAATTCTCTGCTAATTTTGGTATGCATTCTATTACTTGATTTACTAGTCTTAAGAATGATTGTAATTTCTTTTTTGTCTCTAGTTGTTCATTTGAGTTAATTATTTTTTGTACTATATGTGTTTGCATTTTTATTCCATTTTTATCTATTTGTATTCCTAAGAATTCTATTTGCTTTTTCATTATATTTGCTTTCTTTTTACTTAGGCTTATAGATGAGTAATCTATGATATGTATAAATTTTTCTAATAACCTTATATGTTTATCTTGTGTTTTAGAGTATAATAATATATCATCAATGTATACTATACAATTTTTTAATTGTTTAAAGTAGTTATCCATGAAGTGTTGATACCTAGTGTGTTTTTATATCCAAATGGTAATACATTCCATTTATAAAATCCTTTTGGTACTGTAAATGCTGTAAGTTTTTTAGATTCTTCTTCTAACTTTAGGTGGTAAAATCCTGATTTGCAGTAAAATTTACTAAAGTAATTATATCCTTATATTTGTCTTATTTTTAATATTTTATTTGGTATTGGGTAATTATATGTTTTAGTTTTTGCATTTAAATTTCTATAATCAATAACCATTCTACTTTTTCCTCTTTTTTGTTCACTATGTTTATGTACTATAAATGCTGGGCTTGTATACTTTCTATTGCTTTCTTGTATATATCTTTTTTCTAGTATTTCACTTATATGTATCTTAAATTATGTTTAATCATTAAAATTATACTTTAATGATTTTTGGGTTATTATACTATTATTATCAATTAGCTCAATTTTTACTTTTATTTTATGTTTTTCCACCCTTTTAAAGGATCTTCACTATATAATAATTCTAACTTATCTTAGATTATTTTTACTTTATCTATATAGAATATAATTAATTCTATTTTAGGGTCTTCTTCTTTTATATTTTCTAATTTTTGTGTAATTTTTTCACTTCCTTTTATCCATTCCGTTGTTTTTCTTTTTTGGTTATTTACTCTTTTTGCTCCTATTTTTTGTTTAGATGGTGTTGTGAACTACCAGTGTGTTTTTGTTATTATATGTGGTATAATTTTTCTAAAAATGGCATTCCTAGTAGCATATCTTTTGTGGTTAATTCAAAGTTATATATTTCTTCTATAGTTAATATCTTATCCCATATTTGTATTTTTATAATTTTTGCCTTATATGTGTAATGACCCTAAAGGTCATTTTTGGAAATTTTCATAAAATAACCGTTTTACCCCTCTCGATAATTGCCCCGTGTCCTAATTGTTGTATTTTTGAAGTTGGTTTGAAGGAAAATTGATGAAAAGTTGAGTTTTTGGAAAGTTGAGTTTTTAAGAGTTAAAGTTTGGTTAAAAGTGCTACTTCGAGTCATTTGGAGTTTCGAGACTCGAATCGGATTTCCGTCGATTCCAGCAGTTTTAGAATGTCGAAACGGGTCTTTGAGAACTTATGGAGTCGAATTTGGAGTTAAAACGAAGATTTGAGGTCCTAAGTTGCTAAAATTGTGAAATTTTGATCAAGAGTTGACTTTGGTCAACAAACGAGGTTCTGGTGGTCGAAATGGAATTCTGAGGGCACCGTTGGATTCAGGGGGTGATTCTAAGTTTAGAATGAGTCTTGGTTGAATTTTATAGGCCCCGAGTGCGTTTCGAGTTTTTGAGCCTAAAGTTAGTTTCTTGACGCCTTATCGGATACCGGGTCAAAGAGACCTCGAATTCAAATTCTGACGATTTCATTGAGTCCGAAATGTCATTTTCAAGCTAGTAGCATATTTGGTTTGTGTTCGGGAAGTGCCAAATGAGTTTTGGGTGAGCTTTTAAGCTTCTTGGATGCTTTGACACTATTTCAGCAAATTGTGGCAACTAAAGGGTTCGTTATTAGTTTTAAAGGTCTAAAATTTATTCCGAAGGTTCTAAAATTTTGAGCATGAATTATAGGACTTATCTGCAAACTTTGGTGCATTTTCACTAACCCGAGATTGAACTTTTATCGCAAATAAGAAATCATTGTTTACAGAGTAGAAATGATATTTGACTGGGCAAACGAGCATGAAATTGAGCTCCGATTGAATGAGCAGGTCCGTATCATTATTTAAGACATTTATAAAAAAGAATCGGGTCATTTCACTATCGTATGAGGAAATTACGGCCTTTTTAGTGAAAGATTAACTGCTGTTTTTCTGGTGCATAACAGATGTACTGTTATAAAAATCTCAGACTCTGTTCATTTGGTATTTTTAGCATATCGGGAGTTCTAGAGATCCGAATGGAGTGATTCTTATGAGTTTCTTCTTGAATTAATATGAGGGTTAGTATTAATTCTTCAATTTGACATTCTCATAATTTCTTTATCTGGTTTTTTTTCCCTATCCGTAAATCTCTTGGGAAAAATTGAGGTTTTATCGATTTGGACTCCCTCTTTGATGAAAAAGGTATATTTACGATCCTTATGTTATGGGTAAACTGATTTTAACATAAAATTGTTGATTCATCGATTATTTTTGATCATATTAACCGCGTACAATTTGGACTTTCCCGGTAAAGTTAAAGTTTGATAAATCGAGAATTTCAAGGTCGATCTTAACTCCGTTTTTGATGAAATTTCATATTTGAACTTATCTAAGCATGGGTAAGATTTTTTTTCAAGAGATATTTCATTTTCGAGTCGGGGTTTCGGATCAGAATATTTTAGGCTTCTTCAAGAACGTGAATTTTCCTTCAAATTGAGTTTGTGAATTGATTTCAACTCCGTTTTCAAATTGGTTTTCACCATTAGCTTCCAAATACTTTAAGGATCATTTTACATAAAAAATTTCCAGCTTTGGGTATCGTTTTCCGGTATGAGACTTTTGGACCGTTTTGCCCTTTTCCCCTAAATTTCTTGATTTTGGTGTCATTGGACTCGAATTGTGATTGTGATTAATTGTTTGAATAGATTATCATGATCCGGATTATACTCGGAAAGGAAAGGCTCAAGTCAAGTAACTTTTGGAGTTCGTTTTAAGGCAAGTGGCTTCCAAACTTTGTAAAACTCTTAGACTACGCATGACTACTTTCCTAATTGTGTTGGGGAATAATGGGGATTGAGGATGAGTTTTATTTGTTGATTGAAATTATTGTAAATGAAAGATGGGTAATAAAACGAGCTAATTGTGTTATATGTGACTTGAATTTGTTGAATAAGTCATGTGATAACTGATATTAAGTGGATAGAAGAGCATGAGTAGGCTATGATGGATACAGACATTGTGAATTAGACAGGTGATGTGTAATGCTATGATGTGGTCATGATATGGTTGTGATTGAGACAGATGATGTGTAATACTATGATGTGATCGTGATATGATTGTCATTGATCTACTTTCTCTTATGTGGAATTTGATCTACTTTCTCTTATTTGTTGATCTGAGGATGATGAAGATATACTGTTGGTTCTGGCTGTTGAATATGATTTGTTTAGTATAGCTTGGTTGGTTTGCTGCTAGATTGAAGTTTCGGTGGTTCGATTGGGTTTGAAAGGAGTTGTTTGTAGCTGCTAGTTTTGCTTAGTTTAGAGTTACTTGCGAGTACCTGTGGTTTTCGGTACTCACCCTTGCTTCTACACAATTGTGTAGGTTGACATCTCTCTCAGATTTGACTTAGTATTTTCTTTAGCAGATTGAGCTTCGGGACATACTCGAGAGGTAGCGGTTCATTCCAGACGTGCCCTTGAGTTATCTTTACTTTCAGTTTTGTTCTATTCAAGAACTATACTCTGAGACTTGTATATTTTTGTTCGAATTCTGTATTTAGAGGTTTGTACATGTGACGACCAAATTCTGGGTAGTGTTGAGTCTTAATTAAAGTCTTCCGCTTTATTTATTATCTTTTATTCTCGTATTGCCACTTCTTTATCGTTGTGGTTGGGTTACACTGACGTGTCCGGTGGGAAATGGACACGTGCCGTCACATCCGGATTTGGGGTGTGACAAAAATGGTAACAGAACCCCAGGTTCATAGGGCTCACGTGTACAAGCCAAGTCTAAGTAGCATCTTGAGGATCGGTACGGAGACGTCTGTACTTATCTTCGAGAGGCTATGGTGACTTTTAGCAAAGATCTTTATTACTTGATTCTCTATCGTGCGTCCTTGGTCCGATCTAATTCTTATCACTTCACTCTGTTCTCTCTCTCATTGTAATGATTCGTGGTTGGTCCTGCTTGGGTGCGAGTTTAGCATTCATCGCGTGATTTTAGTGTTAGATCTGGTTTTGATGCGGAGGTGATAGGCTTGTGGAAAGGAAGTGTGATCAGACATGGAATTCTCTTCGAGACGAGTGAGTAAGGTTGTGGCCAAGGGATGTGTTTTGAGTTGATGGTATTGGAAGATGAATATTTATTAAGAGACTTCAGGAACGTCTTAGTTCTCCGGTCATTTATTCAACAACGAGAATATTGCTTGTGTGACTTATACGACGAAAGTGGCTAGACAATGAAGAATGGTGTAAGTAAGAGAATGACTATGTTGAGAGTGCTGCGACTTTGGAAACTACTGTTTGTGAAGTTCGTCATAAGGGAATAGATTGCGTAGTATATTATGATGATGAAGTTGCACCAACCAAAATCAGAAGTTTTATGGTGGTTTTATAGTGTGGGTGTATATCATTACAGGGTCATTGTACGGCGACTACGACGGTACTCGTGTTATCTTGGTTAGGGTTATGGGCTATTTTGCTTCTGCTATCGATCGGGCTTACGAAATTGTGCATATCATTTTCGGCCGGAGACTGAAGTGCTTTGGTAATGTTTTGCAACTATTTAATGAGTGTAAATGAACAGGTTATTTGAGTACGACCTTCTCAATGGATCTGATGTCTTCTAGTGGTGGATTTAGCGGTTGTTCATGATGTGGTACTAGTGATATATGGAAGCGGAGAAATCTGAGTTGTCAGCTGTTTCACCTAATCGGGTCAGAAGGTTGATGTTGCATTCTCGATTGAGAAATCAAGTGGTTGCTACTATGAACGCTTGAGTTAAGCATTAATTATAAGGAAAGTTATAGTGGTGGATCGAGTGAATCGATCTTGTCTTGTTTCTAGGACAAGGTACGGCCCTTGGGTGGTCATGATTATATTGGGAACTAATGACTTCATGATGAGTCAAAAGAAATGGGCAACAATAAGCCATGGATGAAGAAAGTTTTAACAAGTATACTCGTGTAAAGGCAATTAAGGATTTTAGCGAGAAGGTACGATTAAGAAGGAATCGGGTTGGTTTTGTCAAGATGTGGGTTGGCAAGGTAAGAGATGATTGGTTGTATCAACTTTTTAGCCATTGGAAGGACTTTTGCATGGTTTGAGTTGTAGCAGTTAAATACTTGTGATTGTAGAAGAGTTCGATGAATTTTCATTTGAGAAGTTTGACTTAAGGTAAAAGGTAATATGCGGTGGATGTTTGGCCAAGAAACTATAATGATAAATGATTTACGAGAAGAGCAAGAGTCTTGCGCGATGGATATAAGTTAAGAGATGTGAAGGAATAGGTCATCACGTGTAGATCCTTAGTTTGAAGTTGAGGATTGTGTAAATTTCTGCTTTTATGTTAGATATGACAATGCAAGGTGGACTGGTTCAGCACAAATGTATGATGTGTTATCAGCTACTTTCTGAACACTTGGTATTGGTGTTGGTGGTAAACGTTGATGTATGAGGAATTCTGTAGTTTTTGAATTGGTTTGAAGTGTTCAACTTATGGTAGGTGGCTTACGAGTGTCCAACCGTGCTGCTGGTCCGTACTCTGGGGCCGTATCTTGGCTCATGGGTATCTGACCCACGGAGGCCATCCATGGATAGTGGATGGACCTACGGGTTGTGGACCCCTTCCTTGGTTCACCCCATTTTGGCCAATCTTCAAGGTTCTTTGGGGTCTTGGGGGTTAGACTAAGGGTCCTCCTCAAGGACCCCTAGGGTGGTCCTTGGGGAGTCGTACCTTGACATTTAACCCCTATACACCTAATCCAAAGCTCAGGACAATATCAAACAACTCATAACCCTAAACTAACTCAAAACGACACTCGTCAAGCTCTAGTTCAACCTACTAGATTTTAGGGTCGTTACATGTACAAATTGTTTTGTGGTGTATTGTGATGACTCTATAGTGGGGTTAGGATGTGTACTTAAGCAAAATGGTAAGGTGATTGACACTAAGGTTAAGCTTATCACGTCTTTTCATCCCCAAACCGATGGGTAAGCGGAGCATACCATCTAAACATTGGAAGATATGCTAAGGGCATGTATTATAGACATTAAGGGTAATTGGGATGACCAATTTTCTTTAATAGAGTTTACCTACAATAATAGCTATAACTCAAGTATTGGTATGACTCCTTTTGAAGCCTTGTTTGGTAGGAGATGTAGGTCTCCGGCTGGTTGGTTTGAGGTGGGTGAAATTGCTTTGATAGGTCCCAAGCTACTTTATGAAGCCATTGAGAAAGTTCGGCTTATTAGAGAGAGGTTGACAACGGCTTAAAGTAGACAAAAGTCTTTTGCCGATGTGACAAAAAGGGATCTCAAATTTGAAGTTAATGATTGGGTCTATCTAAAAATCTCACCTATGAAGGGTGTGATGAGGTTTGTCAGGAAGGGAAAACTTAATCCCCAGTATGCGGGCCCATACAAAATTTCAAAACGTATTGGAAAAGTTGCCTATGAGTTGGATTTGCCAAATAAGTTAGGTTGTAATACCCCAAAAACTAGTAGACAAAATTACGGCCTTAAGCTAGGGTTCTAAAGTTTGGTATGAGGTCAGAGTCGTAGATAAGACTTCCCGTACTTAATATGAGGGGGTTTAGGGGTTGAACGTCAAGGAGCGTCTTACACCCCGTAATCTTATAGACTAACCTAGGACATAGTATGTGAGGTTGTCAAGCCTTGGTTGGGGGCATGGGACTAAGGGATGTAGGATTCACTAAGGAAAAACCTTTTTCCCCTAAGTCAACTTGGCAAGGGGGAGCTTGATCGCCCAAGTGACTTGGCGAGGCGCCAAAGCGCATTTGAGGTCACCTAGTGGGCTGTTCCCTTGTCCTAGCTACTGGAAGTTTGTGCGAGCCAAGTCGAGGTTCACTGGTTGGATTGGAGAATCGCCCAAGGGACTCCTCAATCGAGTAAGTGAGTTGCCCTTTTAGGGAGCATACTGGAAAATAAGGCGAGCCAAGGGTCTATTAGGAGTGTCTCCTAGTTCCCTTGGCGAGACAAGAGGGGCAAATTGGTGAGCCAAGTGGTGTAGGTTAGTAAATTTTAAGTTCAAACTTTAAGGGCCTTTACTTTTCTTGAAAAATTGAACCTACATTATTTTACTCTTTTCCTAGTAAGTATATAAGCTTTTTAGAATCAAGTTTTCTTGAATTAAGTCATTCTCCCTAAAATCCAAAGAATACGCAACTTCATCCCCTCCAAATAATATTTCTCCCTCTAGAAAACACAAGACTTGAAGAAGAAGAAGATATAGCTTGAAGCTAAGGTCAAGAACAAAGTCTCCATTGTTCAAAGCTTGTGTAGGGCTTTGATTTAAGGTATGTTTACCTTTTCATCTATGGGTTCTTCCACCCATAGAGTCCCCTAGAAATTCCCCAAATTTGTGAAGAAAAACCCCAATCTAAGCTAGGGTTTCTTCCAATGTGTGGATTTAGTTGGGTATGATTCCAATTGGTTGGATAATACTTATTTATGATTAATTTAGTGTTGATTTTTGATAATATGATAAATATATATGATTTACATGATTACCCTAGTCTAATTGATGAAGTTGAATTATGTGGGTTATTGCCGTGGAAGTGAAATTGAAGGTCAAGGTGATCTTCTAGAGTTAATGCTTTGATCATTAATTGACTAAGGCTAGAAACCTATATACATGAATTGATTTAGAATAATGTGAATATGGTGGGTCTTGATTGGTAATGCTTGAGATTGATCTTACATGATGACTTATGACTAGAATCACTTGAAAATGAGGAATGTGATTAGAATTGCTTAAAGATTAAGCTTATGACTTGAATGTCTTGTAATCTAGATATGAAGAATGATATAATAAATTAAAGCTTTGAGAGTAAGTCTTGTAGTCATAAATGTTGAATCACTAGGGCTTTGAGAATAAAGTTAATGTGATGAATATAAGTTTAATAGGTAGAATTATGGTGAAAGGCCTATACTCACCTAACCTACCTTATGAATGCTTGAATGTATAAAGTGATATAATTACTTGAACATGGATTGGTTTTCAAGGACATCCTTCCACGAGACATGAATGTTAAGCAAGGTTTAATAGTGAAATCTTGGGGTGTATGCTTGACCCCAAGTGGTTATTGACAATGAGATGGAGTATCACAGGAGAGAGGGTCCGGACTCCAAGTTGGAAGTAGAACCACACCTAGTTGATGTGAGGACTATCCAAGTTAAAGGGGGAACTCTTGCATAGAAGAGTTTGGGTTTTTATACACTCAAATCACACCTCCCTAAAGAAGTATAAGCGATCGTTATCAAGTAAAGAACCCAACTTGTAGGTTGTGGTCGATCCCATGAGGAATATGGTTTAGACTTAAACTTAACTTATGATTATATTCATTTAGTCAACGTATTTTCAGAACAAGTAATTAAAGGGGGGGGGGGGGNGGGGGGGATTTGTGAAACAAATTCTAGAAATTATGTGAATGAATAGTGAGAAAGATTTAAACTTTAGTTGTTATCAAGATGAGAGAGAAACTAGTGCACGTGTTCCCCATATGCTCATAACGTGCTAATCCTAGTAATAGTAATCCTTTCCTAGTATATTACATGCAAAGTGATAAGTTAGGTATCTCTAATTTCTTGGTCCGGTAAATAGAAAATATCACCCCGTACCTTGGTCTGGCTACGTGTGTATAATTTACTAACCCTTACTGTTAACTCTTATTAGAAATCACATTGATGTATGGCTTAGTTTTCACCCTCGCACCAATCGACATTAGATTATTAGATAATATCACACTAAATCTATGTTGATAATTCTTTTCTTGTTAGTTACCTCCTTGGTCCGACAAGTAGTAACAAGACGAGTTCTAACGTTGCAACCGCTAAAACGACTTCTAAACAAAAGAATTATCAATGCATGCAATAACACTATTCAAGAATTACTTAGTTAATATTCATACTTTGTTAATCTCTCATGGTTCCCACAACCCTAGTTGTGGATTTAGTTACCCATTTTAGCAAGAACACAATTCATATTTTTAGATGAAGAAATCACGAACTTACGTAATGAGAAGAATAAACCCAGAATCTCAACTTGAATTGTGAAGTTAAAATCTTCAAAACGAACTTAGGAAATTAAGAATTGCTAATGGTGCAAGTGAATCTCCAAAGCCAAAAACTAGAACTAAAATAATAAAGTCTAACCCCAAAAAATGAGGTTTACAAGCCCTAAATATAGAAAAACAAGTCCCAACTAAAAAGGAAACAAAATAAGGAAACAAAGTTTTAGGCGCGATTTCGATCTACGACACTGACCTACGGACCATAGATTGACCTACGGTCCGTAGGTCCCTTCCGTGGTTTAGGACTGAGGCAAATTTTCCCAACATCAAAAATCTTCATCTCTGACACAATCGACGGATCAACAAAATGGATCGTGGTTCAATGAATAGTACTTGAATCCTCCTCCCTAGATCCATACTTAGAATCTTCAAAATTAGGTACTTGAACCCCCTCTCTGAATCGTTTGACGGACTTCCAGGACGGCCCGTAGGTCGACCTACGGTCTGTTGTTTGCAACCGTCGTTCCACATTGGTCAAGAATTCCCTGATTTTTCCTTCAGCCTTGCGTGCCCATCTACGTCTACTATCTACGGGGCGTGACTGGACCTACGGTCCGTAGGTCACGTCTGTGGATGCCCTTTTCTGCACATTTCTCAGATGTGTCTTTTAACTTCCAAGTCTGAACTTATTTCATGCAAACATGATAAAAACACATTAATACCACTACAAAATGGCTCTAGACACACACAACTCTTAAGTGAAATGTAGTAGAAATATCGTAAACTCACGGTATATCAACACCCTCAACTGAAATTCGTTGTTTGTCCTCAAGGGACACACTAAAACTCTAAACAACACTTGTATAGAAGCAATCATTCAAGCACGAGCAATCACATGGCTCTCTATCCCGACTCTCTTTTCGATTGCAAATATTTTCTCTTAGACTTAACAAGCTAACTCATGCGGATCAAAATAAGACACAGATCAACCAATCAACACACAATATACACTTGTTTTGCTATCGCCAAGGTGCCACCTTTTCGACAATGTAACTAGTGTCCTTACTTCAAACAAAATCCTTTTTCACACAATGAATATTATTTTGAGTACAAGGATTCATTCAACAGTCGCACTCAGACGTAATTTCAAGTACATTTAGTGCTCAATACCATAGGCTCTCCTTTATTTTCACAACTTAGACACTCCAAACTAGTTGCTAGGATCACTATAGGACTTTTCCTAGGTTGTAATGTAGGCTCGAAGTCAGATGTGGTACATTTGGGTACTCTTTAGTGACTTTATGCTCTTCTTGACATTACATTGGCTATTTAACTCATCCTTGACCTATTTTTGGCCACTTTTCGTCTCAATTTCTTTCCCTTCACTCTTTTCAACCAAGGATGCGACTTTTGACTCTTTTTTTTACTCTTATTTCTCATTTTCTTCTTTTTCTTTTACTTTCTTTTCTTTTATTTCTTTTCACACTTTTCTTTTGCTCATAGTCACATCCTCTTTCATACTTTTTCCTCTTTTCAACACGAAACTCTTTTCATACCCTTTTTTCATTCGGTTTCCTTTTTCGTAGCCATCCTCAACTTATACATTTTACATTAGTTGAGGTGCACAATGTCTGATGTCAGACCAGGGCCAAGATCAAGGTAACTTTTGGGCTTAGCCACCCTCAACTTAGGCTTTTGGCCTAAATCGAGGTGCACATGTCCAAGGAGGGACCGGGGCCAAGACAATGTTTTTAAGGGAAGGTGAGTTAGGTGAATAAAAAGAATTGGTCAATTTTAGGCCCAAATATTTGTATCAAAACGGAATAATGCTACCATTTGGTTAGATCATTTTAGGCTTAAGTGGACTAATTTGAACAATGGACTATGATCACTTCCTAACTTCTAGCTTAGATTATCCTAGCAGGACCAACGGGGCAAGTTCTAGATTCACACAAAACTATCTGAATAATCAACCATTCTCACACACTCTTGGCACATAGTTTCATTATCAGATTACCCAGTTCAAGTTTTAGCTTAAGTCATGAAGTCAAGTTGGTCCTTTATCATGTCATACTCTGAGCCAACATATTCAACTCATTCCAGCTTATAGATTTTAGCACATTTCATAAATTTTAGACGGGTATCATTTTTAATTATGCCATTATGCTTCATTCTTTCGCATGCTTCTACACATACAATCCTAACACATGTCGGTTCAATAGAAATTAAAACAGTCTCTTGGGGAAAAAAGAACACAGGCAAGAAAAGCTCAAGAGAAGATTATGAGTTGGGTTACTCAGACTTCACCCTATCACTCACAATCCGTTTACCCCACCCCCCAACAAAATAGAGTTCAATTATCCCCAATGCACAAAAAGTAAAGAGTAAAGGGTTGGGTGAAGCAAACCTATAACGCATAGCGCTGAAGACTCATTAATAAGCGGGTGGGTCCGGTTTCCCGGAGCACGCTGGAACAACACTTGGATCACTCTTAGTAGTGCCCACATCATCTAGCACAACACCCTCAATAGTTCTATTAATTACTCTAACCGCACCATCAGTGGTGCTTACATCATCTCACACAACATCTACAACCTCAGTATTGGGCTAAGAACTTGAGGCTCCAAGATTGCTCTCACGAGCCCTCTGCTGGCGCAACTCCTCATCTACTATGGACGCTTCCCTAGTCTGCTCATACTGTTTGCGCTCCCGCTTCTTTTCTCGGGCCTCCTTTGTAGTGTCAGAAATGTTCTTGGAGTGGGGCCTTTTCCCATGAGCACGGATGGGCTCGGGCTGTACTATGTCCTCGCTAAATAAAGCACCAAGCACTATATCATCAGTTAATACATTAGGTGCATACTCTAGCTCATCTATGGGTGTGGAAATGATGGCATCAATGTCACCCTGGAGACTGTCTATCTCGGTCCAAAAAGAGGACAAATTTATAGCAGGGGCCGGTCGCTCGAGGACTCTCAACTCGAAGGCATCCAAGTGCTTATGAATGTCCTGGACCTTCTGGTCCATCATGGTCACTTCTACATCCATGGCTTCACATGATGAAGTAGTGTAGCCATCTGTGCCTTTTATTTCTGAACTTTGGCCAAGGGCACAACAACAGCTCTGGAAGGTGGGGTGGCTCTAGAGGAGCTAGGGGTCCTGGTTGGCAGCCTTAGATGCGGAGCCTAGGGCATCATCAGTGTGTGCTGGAGGGGTAGGATCATTACACTGCATCTCCTTAATATCATCTACTAAATATGCACCCAATGGAGGTACATCGACCTGCGGCTCTCGGCATGATGCCGCCACATTCTCCTCATCCCGAATTATGCTTATATCTAGGGTCCCCATTGCCTGGATCAACTTGTCACAATACAAAATCGGCACTCCAACATCCCTACATAACTGAAAGATGAGGCAAGGTAAAGGGTAAGTGGAAGAGGCCTTGAAAGCCCTCTCATGAATCACTACTATGATCATGCGGGAAAAATTAATCTCGAACCCCACAACCAATGTTGCTACCATAACTGCGCGGTCCTAGTGAGTGCATTATCAGCTTTTATGGGAGAAACCCAATTCCGTACTAACAGCCAGAAAAACATAGGCATATATGTGAGATGGCCTTTTTTATGCTTAAACCCGGAGTGGTGACCCACTCGACTCGCTCTTCGTCAGTAGCAATATAACGAGCCAGCCAGTGTAATACAATCTCCCTTTTCTCAGCACTCTGCTGGAACTCCCCACCCCGCATGAAGTCCCATCTATAGTCAAATTTGCCCGTGTTGAGTGCCCAAGTGCAGCCCGGGCAGTAGAGGAACCGGTGGATGGTGACCTCAGATATATCCATAGAAAACCCACGCACTAGTGTAACCTTCAGTGTTGTTTGGGCTCTAAGATTGGCATTCTGGTGAATAGAGCCTCGAAGAGCGGCTGCGTAGGAAGCATATAATTCCCTCACGATCTCTTCTCTATATGATCCTGGTTCCTTTCCCATACACTAGCACTTATGATGTTGAAAGAGCTAATGGATGTCGGGTACAGTGTGTAGGCTCCCTGTAAGAACTCTGCGCTCCTCTGTGATCAGCCAGGCCATCTTCCCTTAATCGTTCAACATTTTGGCATCCCTGTAGATTTCCCATTGTCGCTCCATGAACCATCTATTGGGTTCCTCAGCAACCGGAGTAGGGTCAGTGTTTGGTGGAACTGGATGTAACACCCCAAAAATTCTATGACTTAAGTTAGAGCCTCACATTATGAATAATGACTTAAAAATAGTTAAAATGATGTTTATAAACCTAAGCTAATGTAATTGACTTGGTTTGGAAGAGTAAAAGTCTAAACGTCAAGAAACGACCACGACGTCCGGAAACTAGAGAAGAATGTGTTCTAGTGTGTCCTTAGGTTTTGGACAGGTTTGGGAGTGTCGTATGATGGTATAATCTGGTGAGAATGTTTAAAATAGGTAAATATATGTTCTTAGGGTCAAAATATTTGAATGCGACTCCCTGGGGCCACCCTAAGGGACCCCGAGGAGGACCCCAACCTTAGCCATGCAAGCTGCCAAGGCAGCTTACAAATTACACTTGGAGGGAATAGGGGCGCGTCGCGCACTTGCTCCCCCAAGGAGCAAAACGCGGTCGTGTCACAAACTCTACTGTCTCAAAATTTAAATCCAAATATCTTCAGGGAACTGCTCCGCGACGAAAATGCAAAAATTCAGAAATCTATTTTTACTTCATTAAAGAGTCCATTTAAGTGAGGGGTGTTTAGGGTACTTTAGGGGACATTTATATAATGATTTTAAGTCAATTTACCTCACTTTTATCACTCAAACACAAAACCCCAAAGATCTAAACCTAAAATTCCTCCTTCTCTCTACTCTCTCTCTCTCTTCTCAAGAACTCCATTGAAGAAAATGGGAACTTCAAGAAGAGGACCAACTCTCCAAGGTTTCAAGTCAGATTTTCGTGGTTAATTCATCTATAAGGTATGGTTGCTTATCACTCTTGGGATTCCTTTCCCCAAGAGGCCCCTTCAAGATGAATTTCAAAATCTCCAATTTCTAGGTTTTAATCCAAAAACGTGGGTCTTCTTTCTAAAGTGAACTTGATGTTATAAGCTGACTTTGATTGATATTATATGAACAATTATGGATGAATTTATGTTGTATTGGTGGTTTCTTGAACAATTTCCCATGAGACCCATGTTTCTCCTTCTTTTCCTAATTCTTACCCTAGTTTGTGTTGGATAATGATTGAAGGCTATGAATAGAATGTGATGTTATGTAATTCATGTTTGTATGGTGATTATACCCTAGGTTATGTATAATTTCTATGGAATTAGAGTTGATACTTTGAATGAAGCCTTGAAGGCTATGAAGGGAATATGTCAATTGCTTATATTGATGTTGATTATGTTATTACTTCATGAATTACCTTGTATTATGTATTGGTTATGAATTGTTTGGTAATTGAAGTATGTATGTCCCACGAAGGGCAAGAAAGTATGAAGGTTGGTTTTTCTTTGAACTCAAGTATGAAAGGTGAATTACTTAGATTGTAATGATGCTATACCTAATGTGTTGTTGTGGTGTTATTGACCTAGTTTTCTCATCCTTAACCCTCTACACTTGAATTCGCTATGAAGTATGTATATATATTATGGTATGATTGCTATATGATTAAAAGGTAGTTCTCATGATTGTAGAGTAAAGTAAAGTGAAAGGTTTACTCACTTGCTAAGTGTCTCTAAAGTGAGTATTGTTACTCACTTATGAACACATATGAACTATTATGGTAAGATGTCTACATAAGGGTCTATTAAAGGCTAATGTGAACTTATGTGATGACTAAATATGATTACAAAAGGAAATTAGATGCTTAGCACCAAAAGGGCATGTAAATGAGATGGGGGTCTCACGTTTAATAAGTCTGGCTCCCCACATGGGTTTCCTCACGTTTATCAAGTCCGGATTACCTACCGTATGTGTTGTCTCATGAGATGGAAACCCCTATGTTTAATAAGTTGGGGTTTCTAGAAGAAATCTCCTTGACCCTTAACTATGTGCCCACATAGGACTCTAGTTTAGTGGATCCACGTAGATAGCTATCTACGAATGGTTACACCTTAGGCAAGTCTTAACCCTCTCTTTTCGGTGTGGGAGCAGAACACTGGATTCCATGTAGCTCTCATGGTCTATGTCGGTTATTGCAATATTTCCCTAATGTAAAAGTAAATGAAAGTATGAAAGGTGTGAACTCTTACTAGGGCTTTATGTTCCCTAATGTAAAAGTAAATGAAGGTATGAAATGTGTGAAATCTTACTAGGGCTTTATGTTCCCTAATGTAAAACTCTTACTATGACTTATGTATGTTGAAGGTTGTAGTAGTGTTCTCTTATGATTATGATTATTATGACTTATGTATGTTGAAGCTATGTTATGTATGATCATTATGAATGTGATAAGTTATGATGAAATATGATCCTATGAATGTATGCATGAAGTAGGTTGCTTAATGTGATACTTCGCTTTGAATAGGGTTATGGGGTTCTATTCTTTGCATTGCACTAGTATTGCTTGGGTTGTCTACATGTTGGGATGATATTATGTTGGTTTGGACTATGATACTTAACTTGTATGCATATTGGATTTACTTGGAAAAAAACATGTTTTGAATAAAATGTCCTTTTATGGATGTTTCAATGGTTTTTATGCATAGTAGCCATACTTAGTACGTGTGTTGTACTAACCCATATCTTCTCCCTTTTCCCAAACATTTAGGTTCGGGCCGTTGAGGATTCAAGCTTACTTCTCAAGACACTTGGAGTTGCTTCCCCAAGTTGGTGAGTCCTCAAGTCCGAGGACAAGACCTTATGATCTAGCTTCTATGTTTAGTTATTTGCTTATGTTGAAAGACATTGCTGTACTTCCTATTTGCAAGACTTCTTATTGATGTAAGGGCTAAGTCCCATTTTCGATACTTCTATGTCTAGATGGTGCATTGTGACGAAGTTAGATTCTATTTTTCGTATATGAAGTGAAGTTGAACTTCCAAAGTAAAAGTTTTAAATTTTCCGTGATTTTATTCTATGATACATGTTATGACGAATGCTAAGGAATTTTATAAGACCTCTTCGAGGTCAAATACGCCGGTAACGACTAGGGGGTGCTCTCCGATCGTTACATGGGACCTCCCCGAAACTAGTAGCCTTATCAGACGAGGTAACTTGGTCGTGTGAACTTGTGCCTGTGGCGGATCCAGAAGCAGACCCTGCAGCAGTGGTGGACTCAGAACAAGAAACAGACCCATTCGGTGACTTGATCAATGTATCCTCCTCATCAGACTTCAGAAGCAGTGACTACATCGGGTACCACCTTCTTGGATTGATTCCTAGTAGCCCGGGGTGCTATGGGTGATCCTCCCAGTGGGGGGAACATATTCGGGGTCTTTCTCCACATCCGTGTCTTGGTCAATCAGTTTGTGGGTTGGTGTCGTTGATTTGGACATACGCTTGACGGTTATAGCTTTCTTCGGCGCCATGATATATGTGGAGGGAGAATAGTACTAATATAACCTAAAAACACTCTCGGAAAAATAATGACCTAGACGAAAATTTAAAAAAAATTCAAACAATGGCTTCAATGGCACCTATGGTGGGTACGTGTGGTCCGTAGGTTGACCTAATGTCCTTGGATCCCCTCCGAGGTCAGAAATCCCAAAAATGTGGACTCTGATGGGAACCACGGATGTGCAGAACGGTCCGTAGATTGACTTACAGACCATAGTCCACCTCCGTGGTTCCATACTTAGTGGAATTGCTTTGTGCCACAGATCGCGGACCTGATCTACGGTCCATAAACTGATCTACGGTCCGTAGACGGGGTCTCGTGGATCCAGCCTGTGCAAGGTATCAGACACTCCTCACTTTGAATTTTTTTTTATCAATTCAAATCATTGACTTTAGCCTAATCATGCATTTCAACATAATTTGTGCTAGTTTTTCATTCCAAGGGTTCCAATTAATCAATTTTCAATAGGTATTGCATACGAGGCTAGGAACCCTAAGTTGAAACTTACATTTAGACTCTGATTACACTGCTTTTACACATTGCAAAGACAACACAATCACAATCTATCGTTCCAAGGGTGTTTTTAATTTAAGTTTAGCATGCAATTTCATACAACAACTACCCAAGGTCAAGAGCCACTTCGTGACTTTCTATAACAACAATAAACTGGAATTCAAAGTAAAGGGAAAGTCGATTACCATACAAGCAAAGGAAATGCGTGATTGTGTGATGACTCTAGACTTCCAACAACTTCTAACTCGCCTTTCGTATCCAACCTAGACCGAAGCCTCTGGGAATTGGGAATTAAGAGATTTGGGAGAGATGCGAGTGAATTGGGAATATGGGAGGATGAATATGGAGTAATTAGTGGGGGAATGGTAGTAATATGGAGGGATTTTAAGATTTTGAGGGGTTTGGAAAGGTTGGTAGGAAAAATTGGGAAGTGGAAAATGATTTGTAAAAGGGGGTTATTATTTAAAAGAGGTCTTGGTCGGGTAAGGCAAACCTAGGTTTGGACCCACGAGACCCTGTCTACGGTTCGTGGGTCGACCTATGGTTCGTAAATGGGGTCCGTAGGTCACTTTTACACTTAGAAAATTAAGAAGTCTTACCTGGGATCTACGGACAACATTCACGGTACGTGGAATGAACCACAGACCGTCGATTGGGTCCATAGACCTCTGCAACAGACATTTTATACAGATTTTCTCTTTTCGCCCTTGCACATGTAGCAACCGTTAGGCCTTTCTTTTTAAATTTTCTGGTCACTTTTTAGACACGGACCCTATGCTATATCTAGCCAACACTAAAACAAAAATAAAACACCTATCTAATGGAATACAAAAAAACATATAAGCAAAGAGAACTACCAAACCGAAAATAAAAATTTATAGTTGGCTAGATTGTACATCTTGGGTTGCCTCCCAAGCAGCGCTTGATTTAACGTCGCGACACGACACATGCCTCTTGATTACTCAGACTTCATCAAGATAGTAGGCCTCAACAACTTCTTGCACACTTTCTGCGTTTCCCAAATAGACCTTGATCCTTTGCCCATTTACCTTGAACCTTGTCCCCTCACTGTTTTCAAGCTCTACCGCTCCATGTGGGAGCACTTGTGTGACTAAAAAATTCCCGGTCCACTTCGACTTGATGTTGCCCAGAAAAAACGCAATCTAGAGTTAAATAGAAGCACAAGATCACCCACAACAAATTCTCGCTTTTCAATCCTTTAATCATGATACTTCTTCATCTTCTCCTTGTATGAGGCTAAACTTTCATAAGCTCTTAGGAGAAACTCATCAAGAACGTTCTAGTCACTCATTCTCTGATTTGATGAGGCGCCCCAGTCTTAAATTTAGCTTCTTTAACTCCCACATAGCCTTATGTTCTAGCTCTACCGGCAAATGAAAAGACTTCCCATATACAAGTTTGTAGGGGGACATACCTATGGGAGTTGAATGCGGTCCGATGGGCCCATAGAGTATCATCAAGCTTCCTTGACCAATCTGTTCTATTAGCATTCACAGTCTTTGCCAAAATCTGGTTAATCTCTTTGTTGGACACTTCAACTTACCCACTAGATTGCGGATGGTATGGGGTGGCTACATTATGGCAGACACCATATTTCTCAAGTAACGCCTTGAACAACTTATTACAAAAGTGGGAACCTCCATCGCTGATAATCGCCCTAGGTGTACCAAATCCGGAGTAGATATTCCTTTTCAAGAATGCGGTGACAGTCTTACCTTTATTGTTGGAGAGCACGATTTCCTCCACCCACTTCGACACATAATCAACCGCAACAAGAATATACTTCATCCCATGTGAACTCACAAATCGACCTATAAAATCAATGCCCAATACATCAAACAACGCTATCATCAATATAGGATTCATAGGAAACCCTTGACTCTTTGAAATTCCTCCTTCTCTTTGGCAACGGTCATAGGACTTGGCGAAATCATGAGCATCTTGGTGGATGGTCGGCCAATAATACCCAGACTGCAAAATTTTATACGCACTCTGAATACCACTTTGATGCCCACCAACAGGCAATGAATGGCACACCTTTAGTATACTCAACATCTCGACTTTGGGCACACAATGATGAATAATCCCATTAGCACAACTACAATACAAGTAAGGCTCATCCCAAAAGATCTTCTTCACGTCATGCACAAACTTTTTCCTTGGAGAAAAGACAAATTCAATGGCACCAGAACACTTGTAAAGTAGTTAGCAAAGTGTGCGAAACAAGGAATCAGATCATGAGAAGCGGCCAATATCTATTCATCTGGAAAAGCATCGTTAATTTCAGCCCTATCACCAAGCTTGAGCATAACTTCTTTCTCCAATCTAGACAAGTGATCGGCAACCTGATTTTTTGTCCCTTTCCTGTCTTTCACCACAAAGCCAAATTCTTGCAACAATAAAACCCATCTAATTAACCTCAGTTTTGCATCCTTCTTATCCATCAAATACCTCAATGCAGAATAGTCAGCATGCAGATTTACTTGGTACCAAGCAAGTAGGATCAAAATTTCTCGAATGCGAAAACTACTACAAGAAGCTCATGTTTAGTCACTGTATAATTTTCTTGAGCCACATTTAGAGCTTTGTTAGCATAGTAATAAGATGTAGAATCTTCTCTCGCCTTTGGCCCAATACCACACCAAGTGCCACTCCACTCGCATCACACATTAACTCAAGCGGTTGTCCCCAATCCGGTTAAATAATTATAGGTGCAACAACTAACTTCTCCTTCAACTCTCTGAATGCCCTCAGACAAGAATCATCAAAATCAAACTTATACTCCTTTTCAAGCAGTTTGCACAATAGATGTGCAATTTTGGAGAAATACTTGATGAACCTCCTATAGAAACCTACATGCCCAAGGAAACTTCTAACACCTTTAACAGAGATAGGTGGTGAAAGCTTTTCTATTACCTAAACTTTCTCTCTATCAACCTCAATACCCTTCTTAGAAATCCGATGACCCAGAACTATACCTTCTTTCACCATGAAGTGGCACTTCTCCCTGTTGAGCACAAGATTGCACTCTTAACACCTTTTAAGCACCTCGGCCAAATGGTCCAGACACCGATCAAAAGAGTCACCTACCACAGAGAAATCATCCATAAATACCTCAATAGTGTCCTCCACCATATCAGAAAATATCGACATCATACAACACTGGAAAGGCGAACGATCATTACACAACCCAAATGGCATCCGTTTGAAGACGAAAGTCCCATAAGGGCAAGTGAAGCTGGTCTTCTCTTTGTCTTTCAGAGCTATAGAAATATGATTGTAGCTCGAATAACCATCAAGAAAGCAATACCAACCCTTACCAGCAAGTCGATCCACCATTTGATCCATGAACGACATAGGGAAGTGGTCCTTTTCTGTCCAAGCATTCAATTTCCGATAGTCCATACGGACTCTCCATCCGGACTCTTCATCCGGTCACGACCCGCATCGAAACAAGCTCGTTTCTCTCATTAGGTACCACAGTAATCCCACCTTTCTTGGGTAAACACTGAACATGACACACCCAACTACTATCTGCATTGGGATAAATAACAGCATCCTACCACTTTATGATTTCCTTCTTAAGTACCTCTTGTATAGGCGGATTTAGTCTTCTCTGTTTCTCAATACTAGGCTTGTGATCCGGCATGAGTTGAATTTTATGAGAACAAATACCAGGAGGAATCCTAATAATGTCTGCAATAGTCCACCCCATAGCTCGCTTGAACCTCTTTAACACGGAAACCAATGCCTCAGCCTGTGCCACATTCAAATACTTCGTAATGATGACCGGTAAAGTACCATCTCTCCCCAAGAATACATATCTTAAATGTGATGGTAGAGCCTTAAGCTCCAATTTCAGTGCATCCTCAAAAGACGATCTAGCAGGTGGAGAGTTGTGATTCTTCATGTCTAACTCCAATCTCTTTGGTTTTGAACGAAATTCAAACCTATCAAGTGCGGCGAACAATTCATCATTGTCTTCAATACCATCACCATCAATGTTCATCATTACCGCTGCTAGGGCATCAATACCCAACCTTTCTTCAATAGGCACCTCAGAACCACTCTCTACAATGTATGTCACCATAGATACTAATTTGAGCTCACAACTCTACTTTATGGACCTAGAGATATTGAAAGTTGACGCTTCATTATTCAATTGAAACTTGATCTACCCTTTCTCCACATCAACCGAAGCACATCTAGTGGCTAGGAATGGTCTCCCAAGGATAATGGGAACCTCAAAATCAATATCACAATGCAGTAGCACAAAATTCGTCGGAACGATAAAACACGCCACTTTCACTAGTACATTTTGGAGCATACCAATGGGCTTCTTCACATTTCTATAGGCCATAAGCAGTTGCATCGCAGTTGGTTTTGGATCCCTTAAACCCAACTTCTTGTAAATTGACAATGGCATCAAATTGATACTAGCACCCAAATCACACAATGCCTTTGCAAAATGTAGCAACCTAATAGTACAACGAATACTGAAAGCACCAGGATCCTCCTTCTTCTGCACAAGGGACCATGTAGCAATAGCACTACAATGTTGCAACTTATCATCATATTTAAAACTCACGACCCGCTTTTTAGTTACTAAATCCTTCATAAACTTTGCATACCTAGGCATTTGCTCCAAAATTTCTATCAACGACACATTGATGGAAAGGTTCTTCAACATACTAATAAACCTGCTGTATTTTCCTTCTTTAGACATCTTCACTAACCTCTGTGGGAAAGGAGGTGGAGGTGTAGACATGAGAACAACTTTCTGAGTTATCTCCACTTCCTTCTCTGTTGCATTCTCGGGCTCTTCATTTACCTCAATCACATCATCATCTTTACTAGCCTCAACTTCAACCCCAGACGACATCGGTGCATTAATGGTCTGCTTACCTCCTCTAGTAGTGACTAACATACAATGCCCATCATTCTTTGGATTTTGGATGGTGTTGCTAGGAAGTGTGCCAAGTTGATGTGGGTTCACTGTAGTCGACAACTGAGTAATCTGTAGCTCAAGATGCTTGATCGACACTGAATGGGCATCAACTTTTGACCAATACCAGACAAGTCATTTCGCATCTCCTTCACATTCTCATCAGTCGCATCAAACCTCTTCATCATCTTCAGCATCACATCCTCAATACGTGACATATTACCTCCAGCTTCCCTATTATCATATTCTCGATTTTAAAAAGGGACATAAGGCCCAACCCGATCATTTTTGTTGCCATATTTGTTCCGATTGTAGTTGTTGTCACGATTGTAGTTCCCATCCCGAACATATTTAACCTATCGATTGTAGTTTCCATAGTTCCAACCTTGGTTTCCTTGACCCTGGCACCAATTAGTCGTATTGGAATCTTGGGCGTTGGGTCGAAAACCCCCCGTCTGATCATTCACCGCATAAGTATCCTCTTGATAGTAACTAATGAGTCCACAAATTGGACTCATTTAGGGTTACATTTTAATAGAAATTGTGTCCTCGAATGCTTATTTTATCTGAATACCTGATAAAAACCTTTAAGTTTCATGTATTTCAAGATTTGGTGGAAACATGGACTCTTAGGTGCAAAAAGGAACAAAAAGGCTAAAAGGAATGAAGAAGTTGAAACATGAGCATCGCCAAGCACGCTTGACGATTCGCTGAAGGGACGCACTTTGCCCTTTGTTCGAGTACACAAAGCCCTGAAGGTGTGTTGCCAAATAGTTCCACGAAGCAGAACTATGTCACCCAACGATGCTGAAGGCTAGTGTAAGATGGCAACAAACTATACCAAAGGGCGAATCACCGAGTTAATCAGTGATTCCGACTAACCTCGTCGAATGATCCGCCAACACTAATTTTTGAATCTATAAAAACTAAACTCTTTATTAATTTTTTGGGAGTCGAACATTTATTTTAATTTTCACAATAGAATAGTACTTTATGCTCTAAGTGAGAGGGTTTTGGAGACTTGAAGTAGAAGAGAGTTTTCATCTTCAAGATTTGGAATTGGGTCTCTTCGATTCTTCATTTTTGGCCTGTAACAAGACTTAAATCCTCATACCCATTTGAATGCAAACTCATTTACGTATAAATTTCTATCTCTTGATATGTGGCTAAAAACCCCAATTCTTGGGGTGTGATTTAGCGAATATGGGTTAAGATATTTGTTAGGTCATGCTTGCTGAAAGTTTATTCGTAGTTTAATTGTGATTTCGTTTAGTGGTTGTGTATGAATTTAATGAATTTGTAGTTGCAAATATAAGTTTATTTATGTGTTTTCGACTTGCTCGAGAGAGAGGCCTAAGAAGTTGGTCGACATGAGGTTCAACCCGAGTGAGTGAGCCCAGTCCTATATCCTAACACTCAGCTCGAGAGAGTGAGTGGGGTAAGGCGTAGGTTGGCCTTCATGCGGCAAGTGGGTTTCTGAGAGGAACCTATTTGAAACGGGGTAACTTGCTCGAGAGAGAACTTATTTCCACTTAAAGCTTAGCCTAGTTACTATTACTCTATAACCTTTCTATCGAAAGCATGTACCCAATACTTCAAATTAAGATGTATTCCGGTCACATCCCAAGAATCCCCCTCTCATTGCTTAGATTCCATTGTTAATTTGTTGTTTTTATCTATTTGCGACAAAAACCCCCTTTGATATTTGACACTTTGTGTCACCCTCTTTTATTTACTACGTTTTTACTCGTAACCGTCTTTACCTCCGACTAGTTATAAGTAAATTTTATTTTTCTATAAATTCTCAAAACCACTCTCTTGGGACTACCCAATCCTCGGTTGGGTTATTATACTATTGCACGATCGTAGACACTTGAATTGGAAGTTGTGTCATTGATTACGGAAAACATTAAAACGGTGCCGCTGCAGAGAAGTGGTGTCATTTGAGAATTTTTAGATTAGTAGATTTTTTGTTCTTCTTAGTTGTAGTTTACTAATTTAATTTTTAGTTTTGTTCTATTGAGTGTGTAAATAATTCAGAAAGCATGTGTGTTAACTGTAGCAACGGTAGCCAAGTGGGCCACCAAGACGACATCGAAAACCTCAACGATGTCCAAGATCCCAACATCAATGATCCATATCTCATGGGAGTTGTTGGAGCCATTCGTCAACCCTTAGCAGAGGGAAATGTATTGTTCCACATAACGAGCACCATGTTGCAACTCTTTCAGCTAAAGGGACTCTTCACTGGATTAGCTCATGAGGTCCCACATGAGCACCATCAAAACTTCGTAGATATGTGTGGACTATTCTAGTTCAAAAACCTTTCTCAGGAGTCAGTTCGATTAGGGCTATTCCTTTTTTCGTTGATGCGGGAGGCGTGAAAGTGGCTAGCTGAGTTGCCACGTAACTCGATCACTTTTTGGGAGGAGTTGGTCACCGCATTTAATGTGCAATTTCTCCCTCCTCGAAGATGATGACTATTCGGGATAGCATCCAAAGCTTTAAGAGTCTGAATGGAGAGCCTCTGCACTAAACTTGGATCAGGTTTAAGAAATTGGTGCTACAATGCCCAACCCATGGTCTACCTAATAATGCGCTTCTTCAATACTTCTACCGTAGTCTAGATTCGGTACACAAAGGTGTAGTTGACCAACTCTCGCCCGGAGGATTAATGCAACTACCATATGTAGTAGCTGCTCAACTTCTCGATGGCATGACAACCATCAACAAGGCGTGGTACACTCGCGAAGACCAGGTCTCACCGGTCACATTTCAACTATCTAATGAGCAGGTTGAAAAGGACATTGAGAGTGACCAAAACATGGCCAAGATCATGACGCATCTTGACATTTTATCTAAAAATGTCATTGGGGCTGGTGCACATAGTGTCAATGATGTGGGAGTCGGGGGTGCGAATCCTGAGGAAATGAAGTTTAAAGCCATGTATGACGATAAAGTAAATTTTTCTAGCTAACCAAGGCGGGGGTTATCGTTCAAACTACCCAAGGTAGGGTGGTAACGAAGGATGGGTTAGATACAAAGGGTGGAAGAATTGAGATCGTGAATAGATGGACCGTAATCCAAATTGGAAGGATGGGAAGAAGGATAGATATGTGCCTCCTCAGGAGCGTCAGAAGCCTAAGGATTTGGAAGGTGGTAGGTCCGAGGATATGCTCTTGCGTATCCTATAAAAATTTGAAGGGTCAGACAAAATGCTTAAAGGCATGAAAGAAGACGTGTCTACCCTCAGCATGACTTTCACCTCTCATTCAGTTTCAATCAAGCAGTTAGAGACCCAAATGGGTCATATCTCCTCTCATCTCAATCTGAGACAACAAGGAGGTTTGCCTAGTGATACTATGGCTAACCCCAAGAATGAGGTCTGAGGGTGGACTTGCGTCGTGCCACGACGTTAACTAAGGTGCTGTTTAGGAGGCAACCCAAAACCCTTTAAGTATTTCGTAATGACTAGTAGAATAATGGTGTGTTGTTTGTACAAGATGAAGTAAGAGAGGTTATTGAAATAGTATATGTAGGCAAGCAATAGGACCAGTTGGCAAATCGCCGACAAGATCGGCGAATACTACTCTTTCCGCCATCTGACTCAAGACACTATCAGCTTGGATCCTGTAAAACTCGACGGTCTATAGAAAATTAGTGGCGCGTCGCCGACCATGTCAGCGATCTCGATGTAGACCATCGATTGGAGTCCCACACGAGCAGCTGATCCTGTCACGGTTGGCGAAGAAACTGGACACTTGGCGCTTCGCCGAGTGAATGGGCGAACTTGACTGACGTCGCTGAATGGGCGGAAATTGGACAGTTTTTGCAAGCCACAGGTTTAAAAGTTCTATTTCATCCATTTTCTCTCACTTCTTCATCCTATGAAACTCACACATGCACTCTAGCCTTTTATTTCTTGTACTTTTAGAGTATTTTAGTTGCTTAATTTTGCTCAGAGTTGGATTACATTGTTGCCTAGCACTTCATTAGTATCTATTCGGCATCAAAGGTTGGTAACTCGAACACAACGTTTAAGATATTAACATAGTACTCATTTGCATAATGATTGACAGTGTAAAATCATTGTTGAGTCTCTAAATTACTGAGATTGCATGTATTATTGATTATAATTTTGTAACTGTCGTGCGATTTGAGGCATTCCCATTCAATTGTGCTTTGAGTTGAGTTTTTACGCGTGGGAATTTATGAAACTTCTATGGGTCTTCGTTGAAATTGTTTCATTTAAGCCTAAATTGCATTATCTGGGTTGCGGGGTGAACGTTGAGAGAAATGGGTTGAAAATAGACAGGTTTAGTTGTTCGGCAAAATGGACAAAACTCACCGAATTGCTCAGCGGTTTGCCTAATGTTATCATTTCACCGTTAACTGGATGCTGTAAGTATCAAGTGATCTATGGCTTTAGGCGATCAGCCAAAATCGCAAGTCGCACTCGGTGACTCGCCGAACGACCCTTTTGTTTACATTTTGTCTACGCCCTTATAACATTCGTACATCATTTTCAGAAAATAGCCTAGCTAGATAAGCACTTCACCAACTAGCTTGGCTAAGCGATTCTACACCCACGACTCCTCTGCAACTGTTTAGATATTGTCTAACTTTTTCTTGAAGTCTTTTACAAAAATGGCTAAACCAAAGGATGTAGGGAGAGATATGCCACCCCGACATATAAGAGCACGAGATTTCAAAAGAGATGAGAAGATAACAGAACTGGCAAAAGAAAGAAGAGAAAGTAAGAAAACAAGCTCCAGCTGAAAGGTCCCCATTCATCCCACCATTCCTTCATGGAAATGTGGAGTCTACACGGCTATAAAAAAATTTGTGAGCCACGACGTGGATAGAATGGGTGTTGCTAACATCACTACATAAGCTAAGGAAAATGAACACAATGAGAACCAGAAAGACAATCCGGGAGCCATTGTCGAATTTCAGGCTAATGCATCAGGAAACAATGCACCGACAGATGAAACAAGTGTGTAGACAGGATCCCCTCTTTACCTTTTTCTTTGTTCTTTCTTTACTTTAACTGTTGGCTACTTTTATTTGCATTTTAGGACAAATGATTTTTATTTGTGGTGGGATGAGGCATACACCTTTTGTGCGGATAGTTGTGTTCTGTGTATATGTTTAGGTTGTTCTGTGTCAAAATTATGTTTATCCATTTTTCTGTGGATGTTTGAGCTTGAGACTCCTTTTATTTTTTAATTACAAATGATTTTGATCCTTTCGACAATTTTTGAATTTTTTGCACATTTTTGCCACCCCTTGTTAGTTGAATGTGGCTGTTCTTTTGCAAAAAATTGAGTCTCGGTTTTGATCAATACCGATGACTTGAATAGTGCTCTCAATTAAACGAACATGAATGCACGGCTTCGACGAGGCCAAATGAAGTTACATAAACAATATGTGAACTTTTTGCATCTCGTTGTGATTAGCCATTTATCAAATTGATTCTCTTGTAATGACCATTGCACACTTAAGAAAGTGTGTAGTCTTGTTTGACTTAAGTGTCGATGCCTTGTGTGATTAGTTTGCTTTGAACCATGCATGAATAAACCTAGATTTTTCCCCATTTGTCTGATTGATTTAGAAAGGTGTCCTCTTGAGATGATCTTAGGATACTTTAAAGAGTGTGAGCCAAATTTAACATATACCTCTTTTGTGGCCTACCCATGAGCTTGTGAAACTCTTTTGAACACCCTTTGAGCCTTACCTTTATTTGGAAGAACCTTGATGAATCCTAGACTTTACTTGACCTACTACCTATAATCCTCTTGATTTGTGGTTTAGCGAATAGCCAACTTAGGCCAAAAGCCTAAGTTGGGGGTGTGGTGAAAAGGAAAAGAATAAGTCAAGAAATGCAGGAAAAGAATCCATTAACCCATGGTGTTGCATAATAATGGAACCCCAACAAAATAATAAAAATTAAAATTTTTGTGGAATAAAGTACAAAAGAAATCGAGTTTCCAAGAAATCCATGGAGGTGAATAAAAAGGTCACTTAGAAACACTAGAAGAAGAATTGATAAAGAAAATGAAGGGAATGTCGTGAGACTACCACATTTCATGATGAAAAAGTCACTGAGCCTAAATGATCATACCTTTGCACTCATCTCCATTACAAGCCCAAGAAAGACCTTTCTGATCTTGAGTAAGCCGAATCGAAAGTCGATTGGAAAATAAGGGCAAACCTATGGGTGAAAACATGCATTGTGTTCCACTTTTTTAGTGTGACTATTGCATTTGATTCCTGATCTTGAATTGATTAACCTATGTGTGTGAATATGGAATCATTCTTTATGTGAGGGCTTTTAGATTCTTTTTTTTTGAGCTTGAACTTGCACAAGTAGCAAGTATTGGGAGCATAAGAATCTTTGGTAATGGTTTGTCACAACTTGAATCTTTGAGTACACAATTGATTCCTGCATAAGTAAATTGAGTCTTCTTGTGTGCATTCATGATTGAGTCTTGTGTAGCACTGTTTGAGACATCCTATTGAACTACTGAACTTGAGTTTTACTTGAGGACAAGCAAAACTTTAAGTTGGGGGTGTTGATGAGTCCACAAATTTGACTCATTTAGGGCTATATTTTAATGTAAATTGTGTCCTTGAATGCTTATTTTATCTCAATATTTGATAAAAACCTTTAAGTTTAAGGTATTTCAAGTTTTGGTGGAAGCATGGACACTTAGGCGCAAAAAGGAACAAAAAGGCTAAAAAGAACGAAGAAGCTGAAACCAAAGCATCGCCAAGCACGCTTGGCGATTCGCCGAAGGGACGCACTTCGCCCTTTGTTCCAGTACGCGAAGCCTTGAAGGAGTAGGATAAACAAGGCGATGAAAAAAGCAGTCAGCGTTTCGCCGAATAGTTCCGCGAAGTAGTACTACGTCGCCCAACGACACAGAGCACGACGATGGTGAAGGCTAGTGCAAGACGGCGAAAAACTACACCAAAGGGCAAATCGGCGATTCCGACTAACCTCACCAAATGATCCGCCAACACTAATTTCTGAAGTCTATAAATACTAAACTCTTTATTAATTTTTCTGGAGTCGAAAATTTATTTTAATTTTCACAATAGAATAGTACTTTTTGCTCTAAGTGAGAGGGTTTTGGAGATCTGAAGGAGAAGAGGGTTTTCATCTTCAAGATTTGGAGTTGGGTTTCTTAAATTCTTTATTCTTGGCCTGTAACAAGACTTAAATCTTCATACCCATTTGAATGCAAACTAATTTAGGTATAAATATCTATCTCTTGATGTGTGGCTATAAACACCAATTGTTGGGGTGTGATTTGGCGAATAAGGGTTAAGATATTTGTTGGGTCATGCTTTATGATAGTTTATTTGTAATTATGTTTAGTGGTTGCGTATGAATCTAATGAATTTCTAGTTGCAAATACAATTTATTTATGTGTTTCTGGCTTGCTCGAGAGAGAGGTCGTAAAACTAAGACCACTAAATGTATGGCCTAAGGAGTGGGTATACATGAGGTTCAGCCCGATAGGGTGAGCCCTAGTCCCATATCCTAACACTCAGCTTGAGAGAATGAGTGGGGTAAGGCGTAGGCTGGCCTTCATGCGGCAAGTGGGTGTCCGAGAGGAACCCATTTGAAATGGGGTAAGTTGCTCGAGAGAGAACTTATTTCTATATAAAACTTGGCCTAGTCACTATTACTCTATACCTTTTCTATCGAAAGCATGTACCCAATACTTTAGATTAAGCTGTATTCCGGTCACAATCCAAGAATCCCCCTCTCATTGCTTAGATTCCTTTGTTAAATTGTGTTTTTATCTATTTGCGACAAAAACCCCATTTGATATTTGACACTTTGTGTTACCCCCTTTTATTTACTACGTTTTTACTCGTTAATGTCTTTAGCTATGACTAGTTAGAACTAAATTTTATTTTTCTATAAATTCTCAAAACCACTCTCTTGTGACGACCCCAACCCTTGGTTGGGTTATTATACTATTGCACGATCGTAGACACTTGAATTGGAAGTTGTGTCATTGATTACGGTAAACATCAATAACATTCCTCACCCGGTGGTGGAGTTCTAGTCAAATATTTGACACCATTTACCTTCTCAGTACCTCTCTTTACATGCTTCAACACCAACCCCAGTTCGGTCCTCATCTGAGCTATCTCCTCACGAATATCATCGGCAGATTGGTTAGTTATAGCTTGGACTGCAAACATGTTTCTCCCTGTATCCAACTTTCTAGTGCTCCAAGCTTTATTGTTTCATGAAATATTCTCCAGTTTCTCTACAATCTGCTCAAAAGTGCACTCACGATATGAACCTCCAGCGATAGTATCAAGCACTGCCTTACTATTGTCATGCTGACCCCAGTGGAAGTATTCTTTCAGCGATTTATCATCAATATAGTGATTCGGGACACCTCTAATAAAAGCAGTGAACCTATCCCAATAACTACTTACAGACACTCCAGGTAGTGCTACAAAGTTGTTGAGTTGATCTTTGTGGTTCAACTTCTTTGACACGGGAAAGTATCTTGCAAGGAACACTTCAGTTAATTGTTCCCATGTGTAGATTTAGTTATAAGGAATCTCATTAAACCACACAGCAACATTGATGGTCAATGAATCCAATGACATCCATGTCCAAGTCCGATCAACCTACACAACTTTTGCAAATACTCCTCAACTTGGCTACGTGCGCATGTGGATCCTCCGATGCCAAACTAGCAAACAAACCCCACGATGTAAGCATCTGCATAAAACTGCTAGTCACCACAAATGTATGCCCCAGAGGTAGAGGGCGTAGGACAAGAGGTCCTTCAGATTCAGCGGCATTAAAGTTGACCCTATAGTTATCACGTAGTTTTCGTCCTTGTGGATTCTGTACTCTCAATGCATCTCCCATTATATTTTATAGCCTGAACCTGATTATTGTCATCACCATACCTCGCAGGCTGCAACCCAACTCCATCACCTAAGTTTCCTCCGATAGGATTGACTGGGACTCCTTGGTTATTTATTCTTCATAAAGTTCTATTCAATTCTGGGTCGTAAGGAGTAAGTGGTTCACCTTGGCTCTGTGTAATTGGCATACACTATAGTAGGAACCTGAGAGAAATAAAAACAAAAGAAAAAGTAAAATTAGGAAATATTTGACTAAAGTTCAATAATGTAGTTAAACATAATATAAAAACATTATTCCCCGACAGCTGCGCCAAAATTTGATACTCCCAAATTACACCTCCCTAAAGAAGTATAAGGGATCTTTATCAAGTAAAGAACCCAACTTGTAGGTTGGGGTCGATCCCACGAGAAATATGGTTTAGACTTAAACTTAACTTAAGATTATATTCGTTTAGTCAACGTATTTCCGAAACAAGTAATTAAAGGGGTGGGGGGTATTTATGAAAGAAATTCTGGAAATTATGTGAATGATTAGTGAGCAAGATTCAAACTTTAGTTGTTATCAAGATGAGACAAAAACTAGGGTGTACATGTTCCCCATAAGCTCATAACGTGGTAATCCTAGTAATAGTAATAATTTCTTAGTGTATTACATGCAAAGTGATAAGTTAGGTATCTCTAATTCCTTGGTCCGGAAACTAGAGAATTTCACCCCGCACCTTGGTCCCTGTATAATTTACTAACCCTTACCGTTACCTCATATTAGACATCATTGGATTTCACCCTCACACCAATTGACTTTAGACTATTAGATAGTATCACACTAAATCTATGTTGATATTTATTTTCTCGTTATTTACCTCCTTGGTCCGGCAAGTAGTAACAAGGCGAATTCTAACGTTCGCAACCGCTAAAAAGATTTCTAAACAAAAAAATTATCAATGTATGCAATAACACTATTCAAGAATTACTTAGTTACTATTCATACTTTGTTAATTGCTTCTGGTTCCCACAACCCTAGTTGTGGATTAGTTACCAATATTAGCAAGAACACAATTCATATTTTTAGATGAAGAAATCATGAACTTATGTAATGAGAACAATAAACCCAGAATCTCAACTTCAATTGCAAAGTCAAAATCTTCAAAATGAACATAGGAAATTAAGAATTGCTAAAGTTGCAAGCAAATCTCCAAAGTCAAAAACTAGAACTAAAATAATAAAGTCTAACCCCCAAAAATGAGGTTTACATGCCCTATATATAGAAACACAAGTCCAAACCCAAAAGGAAACGAAATAAGGAAATAAAGTTTCAGACGCGGTTTCGATCTATGACACTGACCTACGGACCGTGGATTGACCTATGGTCCGTAGGTCCCTTCTGTGGTTTAGTACTTAGGCAAATTTACTAACTTAAAAAATCTTCATCTCTAACACAATTGACGGATCAACAGTACGAACTGTGGTTCAATCCACGGTCTGTGGATCCTCCTCCGTAGCTCCATTCTTAGAGTCTTCAAAATCAGGTACTGGAACCCCTCTCTGAATCATTTGACGGACTTGCAGGATGCCCCGTAGGTCAACTTACGATCCGTCGTTCACAATCGTGGTTCCACACCTGGTCAAGAATTCCCTAACTTTTCCTTCATCCTTTTCTGCCCATCTACGTGTACCATCTATGGGGTGACTAGACCTACGATCCCTAGGTTATGTCCGTATATGCCCTTTTCTGCACATTCCTCAACTGTGTCTCTCAACTTCCACGCCCGAACTTATTTCCTTCAAACATGATAAAAAGACATTAATACCATTACAAAATGGCCCTAGACACACAAAACTTTTAAGTGAAATGTAGTAGAAATACCATAAACTCACGGTATATAAGGTTTCCCAAATTTAAAGTCTCATGAGATGGAATCCTTCACATAGTGGAGTTAAGGTTTCTAGTAGCAATCTCCATATCCAATAAACTAAGACATTCTTGAAGAAGCATCTCATAGTGTTCTAAAGAATAATTGAACTAAGACTTACTTTATGAAGTACATCATAGTGTTCAAGTGTATAAATAGACTTAGACATGCTTAAGGTAGTATCTCATAGGGTCCATGTTAATGATGAATCTAGACATGCTAAAAGCAGTATCTCATATGGTTCAATCTAATAATGAACTAACATATGCTTTAAGAGAGTACCTCATAGTGTTCTAAAGTTAAAGAGATGAACTATTTTCTAAACCAAGAAGTATAAGTATGAGGACCTAAAAGTAGTACTTAGCATGAAGAGTACTATGGGATGGTATTCATTCATTGCACAAGTACGACTTAGGGTTATTCAAGAAAGAGTTCTGTTGAATGAAGTATCTTAAGATAGGATTGTGCTATAGTTGCCTTCCATTATATTATTGACTTAAGATGGTAGTTCCTTGTCTATATATAGTAGGTTAAGAATGACACCTATGAATAGTAATCATGAATAGAATGACTTCAAAGATATACATAGTGTGAGTGGTATTATGGGATGCCAATTCATGCATTGCACAAGTGTGAATTGAGTTTGTTTAGGAGTATCGTGCTCTTATGATATGAAAGCGTAAGTCCTGACTATGAATGTGGACTATGCCCAAGAATGACCAAAAATGGGCACTTAGTTTGGATGGTATTATGGGATGCCGTTCATGCATTGCACAAGTATGCTTTGAGGTGGCTTGTAAAGTAGTTCTCTTATAATATGAAAGACTAAGGGTTTAAGAATGTTAGTATGAGGGTCTAAGTAAAGACTATGCCATGAGTATGATTTATCTCCTATGATCATTACCTATGTCTTATGTTGACTTATGATTTTATGATGCTTATATTGGAGATTATGCGATGACTATGTTATTATCTCTTATGCTTATGTCTTATGTTGACTAACCAATTTGAGATGCTCTTATGATGTTGTGCTAGATATCATACTTGGTACATTTTGTACTAACACATATTTTGCCTACATTCTAATCAAATGTAGGGTTTCGGAGATTGAGTTCTTTTGGAGGCTAGGTTTCTAAGAAGCAAGAAGAGCTGAAGATATGGTGAGTCCTCACTGCTTTGAGGACAAATGCATTAGTTCTTTTATGTCATCTCCTTATGTTTTACTCTTTTGTATGGGCTGTGATGAGTCCATGACTAGGACTCATTTAGGGCATTATTTTAATAGATTTAGTGTCCTCAAATGCATATTTTGTGCCAATAACTAATGTAAATCCTTCATTTTCAAGTATTTGGATTGAGTAACAAAGAATGAACGCTAATGAGCAAAAAGGAACAAGGCAGTTGAAAGAACGAAGAAAAGAAGGCCTGAGGATCTCCTAAACCATTAGGCGAGTCGCCGAATGGCCATGATCTCACCTAATGTTCCAGTGTGCAAGACCGTGAAGGAGAAAATCAAGTCAGCGATCAAAAGGAGCAGTCGGCGAGTCGCCGAACTGTTCCACGATACAGTGCCATATCGTCCAAAAGTTACAGAGCTTGAAGTGTTGAAAGACAAAGCGAAAAGGCAACAGGAATGACCAAAGGGCGGATCGCCGAGTGGATCAGCGATCCCGACTTATTTCGTCGAACAACCGTTGGCAACACATTTTTGATAACTATAAATACATTTTTAAATTTTTAGTTTAGTACAATAATCTTTTAGAAATTATATCATCTTTTGTCATTGTTAAGTTTTCAAGTTTGAGAGCTTAGAACTGAATAGACAGACAATATTTCCTTAGCTTTGAAGATTTTAAGCTTTCCATTTCTGAGAAATTGGAAGTGGGTGTTGAAGATTCTTCATCTTAGACCTTTGTAAAGACTATATCAATCCTACCCTGTTGATGGAAACACAACTTGGAAACGATTTTTACCTTTTTACTATGTCTTGCGAAAATCCTAATTTTTGGGGTGTGATTATGTGATTATGGGTTAATTTAAATATTGGGTATTGTTAATTGATAGTTTATTTGCTATTTAAAAGTGATTTTGTTGAACAATTTCTGTTGAACTTTATGTGTTTTAGTTGCAAATACAATCTTAACTTTGTGTTTCTGGCGTGCTCGAGAGAGAGGTTTTAAAACCAAAATTACTGATTCGATGGTCTGTGGGTTTTGGGTTGTCATGGGTTCAACTCAAGAGAGTGAATCCTAAATCCATTTCCACACATTCAGCTTGAGAGAGTGAATGGACTAAAGCGAAGGATGTGCTTCATTGCTGCTTATTGTTGTTCGAGAGAAACCAATTTGATTCGGGGTAAATTGTTCGAGAGAAATTTTACCCCTACCAAAGTCTAGCTTATTCACCGATTTGCAGTTGTTTACTATTAGTTAGAATTACCTAGTTTTTTACCTTAGCCCATTGTCACGACCTGAGACTACCCCCTAGATATGACACGGCGTAGAAGACTCCGAAAAGTCTCATACAAGCCTCTTAGCATATCTTGAACATAAAAGAATAGAAAAATAAAGCAGAATTTAAAACTTTTCTTTAAATACAATCAAAGACAATTTTCATAAAAGCAAGCGGAAGACTTTCTATACATTGTCTCAAACCATCTAGGAAATTTGAATAAAAACTCTTAAATACAATCTTAGGGATACGACCCTTACAGAAGTCTAAAACATAAAAGAAAGACATAAAAGGGAACATAGTGGGTTTTGTCCTCGAAACTATGAAGACGCACCAAGTCTTCAACTCCAAACCCCCTAGAAACCTATTAGAAAGTATAGAAAAACACATCTCCAAACCCTACACTTTTGTAGAAAATAAAGAAATATGGGTTAGCACATTGTAGACATAATCAACATGTAAACCATTACCTTCACATTAAGCCTCCACATCAAGTAACTCTCAAGCTATACCTTATGCAATACATGGATAGCGTCCCATACCACCATCAACACTAAAGTACCACCTTAAGGTCACCAAAAGCCTTTCCATCTTTACACAATACTCATACATAAGAGACAGAAACATTTCGTAAGTCATATCAACACATTAGGAACAACATCTAGGACAATCTTAAGTCAAACTCGTTCAATGTATGAGTAACATCTCATACTATTACTCACACTAAGTACTCCTTTGGAGCCACCGTTGATAAGGAACAATCATCCACAACAATTCATGACAAGCAAGTAACTCATGATACAATCAAAGTATAGTATGCATCATTACATTACACATATAAGAGTCAACATTCTTCATTGGCTTCATTTAGAGAACTTTCATTCATTAGTCATGAAGACTTAGAGAACCATTTCACACAAGAAAGGGCCACCAAGCACCTCAACATAAGCACCTTCCAAACAATCCACACATAGTAACTTTTCTTCTAGAGTGGTTAGTAAACCATCACATTTCAATCTGTTCAGCAATCTGGGTGGATGTGGAGCTACAGGGAGTGCAGGGGCCACTGGAGGTGGTGCCGGACATGGCACTGATTCAGTAGTCGGAGGAGGTGAAGCTAATAAAACACTGGTGGGTGTCGATTGAGGTCTATCTTTGCGACTATTTTGTCGGTGAGTCAAGGGTTGTTCATCTTTAGGCTCAGACCACTCAACTTGGGTCTTTATAGCTACCCCTTTCTTTGCTATATGCTTTTTCCTCTTGCCTTTGTTTCCCTGTGGGAGATTTTACTTATGTGGAGGATTTGATCCTCCTTTATTTATCATAATTCCCTTAGCTTTTCTATGGGTTGGCTCATTTAAGTTTGTGCGTACCATATCAGCAAAAGATCGAGAGATTAGGCAAAACTCAACACAAACACATAGATTCTTATTGCAGAAAGGCTCGCCGATCCATTTGGCGAATCGTCGAACCTCTTTGGTGAACTAGATCAGGGTCGCCAAAGGGTTTAGCTTGCAAATTTTTGGCAATTCGACGATGGGAGAACCTGCTCGGTGAATCGCCAAATACTTTCGGTGAGCAAGTGCTTATTTGCCAAAAATAACAGTGCAACACAGACCCAGGAGTGCAAACAAAGGGCAATGAAAGTACTTTCGGTGAGTCGTCGTGTGCTTTCAGCGCCCTATGAGTCCTCACCGAAAGTTACAGTATCAAATATCAATAAAAGCGCCAAATCATCGGCGAGATGGGAACATTAGGTGAACTGTCGATTCGTTCGATGAGCTTGACCTAGCTCGCAAATCGACCACTACAAGAAAATTAGCCTTTAAGGAAGGGAAATCTAGTCCCTAAAAGTCCAAAACTGGTCCCAAATGGCCTATTGCGACGGGAAAAGGTTGGTCGCCACCCGCCCTAGTAACTTGCTTCGCTAAAAGTTAATTGCGATGGAACATCTTTGCCGGTCGTTAAATGTTTATAGATACAGAAACAATGCAGGTCACCAAAACACTTTTAGAGACTACATATCTCGTCCCAAATAGATGATTTTCTTCTTTGAAATGTACTTAATTTCTGGTCATTAATACACTTTCACGAGAGGCAACTACCTCGTCCTAGATTAACCTTTAGGTACGAGAAGCCACCTCACCCTAGATGAACCTTTCGGGATGAGAAACTAACTCGTCCTAGCTAAAACTTCATGGAAAGAAATACCTCGTCCTAAATGAACCTTTAGGGAAGAGAATGTACCTCGTTTCTAATTGACTAGGAATGGTTCTAGAGCTTCATATCATAAATTTAAAAAAAAATCAATAAATATAAGATTTCTACTGAAATCTCCATGCAAAACACTAATATATATTGGTTAACAAAACTTAGATTTCAATAGTTTCTTAACAAACAAAACTTAGGTAATAAACATCTCGAGCTAGACTATGAGATCATGTTTTACATAACTTTCATAGAAGAATAATCTTAATCTTGTGATTCTTCTAAACTAACATCTGGACTTATGGCTTCAATTTCAAAATTCTCCCAGAGCTATCCAGAAACATGAACAAGTTGCGAGGAAGTAAAACAAATTTATTAGGAAAGCTTTAAGATGCATTGACCAATAATTCAAATTCTTATCATAAATGCAATAATAAATTTCCATGCCGACCACTTGAATCAGAACAATCGCCATGATCAAGTAACCATTTTAGTCATTTTCATTAAAAATGTTTAAATACAACTCCAATGTTCATTATTACATAATCTGCTGCAATTAAGAATTTCTTTACTGCTAAACATTATAGATATCCGTAGAACTATGATCAACTTCTAGGAAAAAAGATTTATATCTTTTACAAATCATTCTTTGAGCTTTCGCTTTCTTTTTCATCAAAGAAGAACAAAAATATTCTGGATAAAAGAAATGTACCAAAAAAACATAAAACCTTACTAAAATACCAAGGCATTGTTGCTTCATTAGAAGTAATTTGCCAAGAAACCATCCAGTGATGCACAAAAATAGAACTTTAAGTGTCCATTTGGTACTACATTACAAGTCTAAAACATCTATAATTTTCAAGTTTATACATCTTGATGTAGTGTTTGGAGAAAAAAACAGATAAGAGTACTGGACACAATGATTCATCATATTGTTAACTTTGATTGCCATTTAACGGAAGCATTTTTTCCCTTTCTAATAGCAGCCTCACTAAATTCGAAATTGTTTTTGGCTCCTAGAGTTTCCTATTATAACTTCAAGTGTCCATTCGGTAGTGTATCAGAAGTCTAAAACATCTATAATTCTTATATGTCTTGATGTAGTACAATAGGTGAAAGAATATCAAGTTTGTTTATCTCGTTATGGGAGAACTACACTGGAGTTTCTATATTCTATCATAGTTGCAGCTCTCAACAAATCACAAATCTAGGCCAACTCTCGGAAACCATTTTAACATTATTGAGTTAGAATTCTAGTTAAAAGGGTATACTATATATCTTATGAAATCACATTTTTATGTTCTTATTGAAGAGTATGATTAGGTACGACTGTGCAGAAAATAAAAAAATGTGTGCACGTAGCTATGTAGAAAATAAAAGATGTGCAAATACAGCTGTGTAGAAAATAAAAAATTTGCATGTGCAGATATTTAGAAAATAGAAAATAGAAGAAGAGGTTTGTGCAACTATGTATAAAATAAAAAACAGAGGAAGAAGAGTTAACGTGCAGGTGTACAGAAAATAAAAAATAGATGAAAAAGACAAGTACATATAGCTGTGTAAGAAATAAAAGACAGAGGAATCAACTTCAGCTATATATCATGAATCATATCGATATAATTCTTGCATAATGATCAGTTCAATCATACCTATTAACATGGATATAGTTTTTTCATTAGCTATTTCACTATGTATGTAGTTAGGGAACTAGGTTTTTTCTTTCAATTACATCATTAAATTGTTCTCACAAAAGCCAAGCAAAGATATGCATTATGACACAAATAACTTGAACTATAAAGAATTGGTCTAATAATTGAGAGCCAAAGGCTATAGGTAATCAAACAACCACGAGTTGAGAGAATAAAATCACCTAGCAAAGGACCTCACAAGGGAATAAAGCATTAAAACACGATCAACCCCCTTATTAGTTTCCTACCAGTTCAGCCTTACAATAACCATTTAAATGAGTATACATAAATCAATATGGGTATATGCTCACTTACTTTGTTAGGAAAATATGCCACTGGTCATTCGGTTGAAACTGTTGATGGTGTTTGCAGGATATGTGACTGTTGAGCAGCGAAGAATTTTGGCATTTAACTTATTTATTTCATCTAATCTTTTAAGGTGGACAATCGATTATTCAAGGATTTTTTTTCCTCTTGGGTTGAACGCAACACATACATTAATTCAACATTTGAGGAAGTTCAACCTTTCATGTCATTCGGCTTTACACCACTCCAAAATCAAATACATGGCCATGAGTTTGAGGTCCACAATATTTTTCTACAATCTCTATGCTAAGTAGAAATGGCTCCACTTTTACTTTTTCTTCAATCTGAGCCTACAAAATATATAAACGTACATTTTCAATTCAAATCCATAATAATTTGAAGTAATCTACATATTTAATTTTCCAAACATACATGTTTTTCAATTGCTATAGGTTCAATAAGCTTGTTCTCTTTCTTGCGAGTCTCAAAGAAAGCAGTAGCCATATTTTATGGGTTGCCATCTTTCCTGTCCTATAAATCGAAGAGAAACATTTCAAATAACACTTACAAATAATCTCTCTAATAGATTTGCTACCAATATGATGAAACATTTTCAACTTAGTTCGGTATTATGCATTTCTACTACTTCTCGCTAGTATTTTTAATAATGAGGAAGAAAAAATTAATTCATGACTACCACAAAATCATCCATTTTGGTTGATACAAAGCTGCAAAACAGAAGCTCGAAGACAAAAACTGAAGTCCAATATTGCATATTAAAAGTTTCACTAAGAAAAGTTACCAAGATAAAAAGAAGTTTCATATCTAAATATCACAACTAAAACTGAACTTAAAATTAGGATTTCCCCAAGAGAGGAATGATAAACAATCTTAAGGGAGAAAAAGATGTAATCTAGAGTGTTGCTACTAGAAACATACAACTCAATCTATCAAATGTAATCTATAATCTTCAAAATAATTCAACAAGAAGTTCATGTATGCATCCACGGGATACTAAACTTGGCAGATTAGGATAATTGTCAAATTGTAAACTACAGAACCTCGAATCAGGTAATAATCATACATTATAAACAAAATGGAACCATTGATTATTTTCATAACCACGTAAAGAGTGCATATGAACCAAAAAGTCTTATTGAAAAACAATCATGAGATACTAAGTTATGATGAGTAGCAACGAAACAGAGCTTAGACGAGTACAAAAAGGGAGATTTAAATAACCAGGAGTCTTGAACTTAAATTAGATAGAAGCAAGTTTTAGTTTAAACAATCAGAAGTCCGAGTTAGGATCAAAACCACAAGAAAAGGTTGAACTAGAAAAGTATTCAGGCTATTCTGGAATCCTTATACTCGCCACAAAACAACAACCAAACTTGAAGAAGAAAGCAAGTTACAACAAAGAGTAATCAGCAGATACTTAAGAAATCTAAAAGAAACACAATATAAAATAGGAGCGACAATCAAGAAGATGACTTAAAATCTAAATAGATATGAAAAAACTTACTTGTGTCATCTCTTTGGGTGTATTGGTTAACTTCATTAGTAGAAGAAGGAAATAGAGTATTAACTTGCATATACTCTTTCTCAAGAACCACATAGTTCTTATGTATCACTTTATTTCCTTAATTAGAAGACATGGTAAGGTTTGTAAGTCTTTGTTCTCATCCCTTAACAATAGTGCCTGGAGAAAGCAAACTATATTACTATGTTATGAGAAGTAGTTTGAATAGCAAGAAATCATACATGGAGGAGAGTACATAGGCTATTTGGAATCAGAAGGCGGTCAAACCACAACTGGAAAGAGAGATAGGTGAGTAAAAACAACTACGAGCTAATTTAGTTATTTGTTTTTTTCAATACTTACAAGTGTAATCAATAAAAAAATATTCTATTCAATAAAAAATTATTCTCTTCGACCAAATCGACATGGGGCTTAATATATTGCACTTCTCATATTGGAATAAGGTTGGAATACTAAAGTTGTAGTGGACAATAGCAAAGAAGAAAAACCAGCTAAGGATTCATAACTTTTACTTAAAAAATAACTCTATAGATAATGCCCCTACACCTAAACAATCTGGTTGGGTGGTTAAAAAAGTTTTGGATGCAAGATCCTTATTAGCTATTGGAACTCTTTGTTGAATTGATCTGGACAAATTCATCAGCTGTGATGGGTTCAATATAAAGAGTGCTTATAAATAATGTTTTCCCCAATATCCTATAACTACATGTACGAAATTCACTATAGAAAATGGAAATCTGGTAAACATCAGCTCATCCCCTGGTTTGCCCTACAAAAAAGACTAACAACAGTTGACACATTAACAAAATTGAGTTTTTAAGTTGAGCTCTGCAAAATGTCAAAACTATACAAAAAGTACTATAAATTATAATTTTCCCATACAACAATAAGTAATTATCAAAATACGGGCCTTTTAAAAGTGTTGTTTTTAGTATGGCATAATTAAAGTGTATTATTGTTCCCTACAGAACACAAACACCTTGATCGAGAATCAAAAGGAGAAATAAGTCTCGCGACTTTTCCCTCAATAACCAGCCTGTGCAATAATAAAGGCATGCCTATCAGAATTGGTAACAACAAACATATTAATTAATACAAGATACTTTACATCATTAGTTCCTTTCCGTTTATTTTGTGAAAGATTTTCTAAGTCATCTAGAACATCATCAACCATTTGAATCACGAGGTGGAGTCTTCTTCACTACATCACAATCTTTCTGGGAATTATCATTAGCATAAAACACTTGAGATGCTTGATCTCCTACAACAAAAGGCTCATTTATTTTTAAAAATCTACTCAGATTCACACTTACGAAGTCTTATATACTCATCTATTTTAACTTACCTTTCTCTATTTCGGAAAGCTACAACATTTCTATTGACAGTTGGCTTAAATTTGTGATTAGCCACGAACTGCCATTAAGAAAGAGTATAGCAACAGTGACAGAGAATCTTATCTACATTCAAAACCTATATAATATTCTACTTAACATATATACTCTGATAAATTTCTATTAGTTTGTTCCAACTTTAATAATAGTAAGAGTAGATGTAGTAAATTGAAGAGGAAAGAGCATATATTGTTTGAGATTGACAAGAGACGAACTTGATCTAGTTGCAAACCAAATTGCTAATTGAATATAATAGATTATGAAAACTAAGGTTTCAACAACAACGATAAGAACATAGCAGTGTAATTTCATGAGATAAACAATAGTAAGAAATACAACAAGAAGTAACAAAAGTTTGTATGTTATCAAGCCAAACATCATACACACTCAAACTAGGAATTCCAACTCGACAATTTTCACATATTGTACAAATTTAAAAAAAAAGACTACTCCCTTAACTAGGACTCCCAAATAAATAATATTTAAATAAATTATCAACAGATTGTGCAAGAAAAGAAGAAGATGAAGAGGTACTTTAGCAAAGCAAAGAGTAAATCAAGTTTAGAAAAGAAAAAGATAAACTTGCAGAAGAAGCGGTACACCCAAGATAAGAGAAGACGGAAATAGATTTGGACGAACTGTTGTGCTTTCTCTGTTTTGGGAGAACTGTTGTGCTTTCTCTGTTTTGGGTTAGCTAGTTGTCGTGATGAACTACAAACTCCATTCTTTGCTGAGTGTTGGCTGAGAATAGTGATTTGTAGAAGAGCTGCCGTTAGGGCACAATATAAAAACGAGATAGTATGTATTAAAATAAAAAGAGTTTTTGTTTTATTTATTAAGAATTTTAATTCTCACTTTTGGCGCCTGATGAGGTTTAGGGAAAATATATCTTTCAACTTTATTTTTTTATTTTTTTAATGTACGTTTGAGTGCACTTTTCTCCCGCTCCCACTCTAAGGTTGTAATTTGGGACCAGATACTATTTTATTTAGAGACTATATTTAGTACCTTCACAATAAAACATAGAATTAGGGACTAGAATATAATCTCCTCTCTATACATGTACTTTTAAGGACGAGATTATTAGCTAGTCACTAAATGTTGGTCTTAAATAAAGCTTTTTCTTGTACTGGACCCAACATGCCTATTTTCAACCCATCTTCCCTAATCCGTTTCCGCAATCCCTAAAAATAAAACCAAAGCATGCACTCATGGAATTCAAACAAGACCCATGCTATCCATCACCCCGAGATACTCTAATTTCTCATGGTTTTGCCAAATTTAGCCATTTAACGATATTTGCTCTTAAGAGTGATGTTACCCACTTCATATTTGAGCAAATTCTTAACATCTAAGCACAAATGTGGGCTACTCAGACTTCACCCAATCAATCTAATCAATATGCCAGCATCGCCCAATCAAATTTCAGTCATTTCAAGGTATTCAATACGGGCATACTGACAACCAAACAATACGGGCAAGGTTTTCAAATCAAAATAGGAAATTAAGTGTTCTAATCCTACCAGAGAGGCCTAACACACATCACTAAAAAATATTATTGCAAATGAGTACAAAACTTTCAAATGTAAACGTGGGAAAAGGAAACCAACCTTCAATGCTGACTAAAGTCAATTTGAAAAGCTAGGCGGCAAAGTATTCCGATTCTGAGCACAAGTCCCAGACTAAAATGCTAGAAAAATGCTAAATTGAAGAAGATACTACCTTAGTGTGAGTTTAAGGGATTCAAGCGCGATGGAAACTGAAGAATTTCAAATTTGAAGTCTCTTGCCTATTATAAACCATCCCGTTCGCACCTATTCGGTGACGTTAGTCTCATTCGCCAATTCACTTGGTGATTCACCGAGTGATCACTTGCCCCTCCGATTGCGAAAGTTCTTTTAGTTTCTTGGGGGTCAAGACGATGATTTGCATCTAAGTCGCAGACCTGGTCGGTGACGTGCCAAACTGCTTCGTATGTCCATCGATGATAACGATCAAGGAAGGAAAGGAA